>NW_009604284.1:0-60898 GCF_000690535.1 Cariama cristata | reverse complement strand
GGAGAGGAGAGGAGAGGAGAGGAGAGGAGAGGAGAAAAAAGACTGTGTGGGAAGGGAGCATAAAAAATTCAGCTCTCACAGTCCTGTCCATTATAAGGATGAATCAGCAGTAGGATGAAATATCCTGATTTGCAAACAAAAAGAGTTCAGGAGAAAGTCTTAAGAGTACATAGTTACCCAAGTGTAAAGAATGAATGATTGAAGATTGCAGTGAAAAATGTACTATTGATGGACTGTGATGTAAGAATAATATATAAGCCAAGTGGTCAGACACTAGAAGCAGTGGAAAGGGAGACAGTAAAATCCAGACAGGTTAGTCATCAAGGATTATAATACTACTGGCTTCAATGCAACTGGGAGTCCACCCACAGATATTTCTGAAACCCCACATAGGAAAATGCAGGGAATATACGATCACAAACAAAAGAAAATCACTGGCTGGGGTATTGTCCTAAAATGATTAAGTATTTATGTCAGAAATGCCAACCGTTGCAAAACAGGGCAAATACATATGGCAGATAGATTAAAAAAATAGAAGAAAATGTTTAAAAAGGAGACTAGATGTCTGAAACAAATAAAATCAGTAACACACTCAACAACTTGCAAGCTGTCATGGCAAGAGCAGACAAGGTGGAGCAGTGCTCAACAGATCAAAGTACAGAAGATAATTTTTAAAGAGCAATGCTAAGAGTTACTGTGTACATGGAAGTTAATTAGTAATAAAACACAGGGTAATCATCAACTAAAATCACATTTTATGTCAAGAAGTGGAGATACACACAAGTTCTGAATGCATGCTTGTATGTTTGCATTTACACTGAAAAGAAATGCAGTTAGCAAGTAAGGTTTTGTCGTGGTTTAACCCCAGCAGGCAACTCAGCCCCACCCAGCTGCTCGCTCACTCCCTACGCTGGGATGGGGGAGAGAATTGGAAGGGTCAAAGTGAGAAAACTCATAAGTTGAGATAAAGATAGTTTAATAAGTAAAGCAAAAGCCGTACACGCAAGTAAAACAGAAACAGGAATTCATTCCCCATGTCCCACAGGCAGGCTGGTGTTCAGCCATTGCCAGGAAAGCAGGGCTCCATCGCGCATAACGCTGACTTGGGAAGACAAACGCCATCACTCCCAACGTCCCCTCCTTACTTCTTCTTCCCCCAGCTCTATATGCTGAGCGTCACATCATACGGTACGGGATATCCCTTGGGTCAGTGGGGTCAGCTGTCTCGGCTGTGTCCCCTCCCATCTCCTTGTGCCCCCCCAGCCTCCTCGCTTGTGGGGTGGGGTGAGAGGCAGAAAAGGCCTCGACTCCAGGTAAGCCCTGCTCAGCCATAGCTAAAACATCCCTGAGTTATCAACGCTGTTTCCAGCACAAACCCAAAACACAGCCCCACACTAGTCACCTCAAAGAAAACCAACTCTATCGCAGCTATAACCAGCACAGGTTTCAAGGAGAAAAAGCTCATATAGACCTGAAATGTGACACGAATAACATGAGTCAGTCACGGGATTTCTAAATCCTGATGTCTTAGACTGGAGCTGACAGTGATTCCCAAGGTGCTAACTATCCTCTTGCACAATCAATTTTTCTTTCTTACTAGCCACTTCTGGACCACAGTTTATCAATACATTAGTGCTCCAGGTCTTTTAAACCATGTCTTTAAATGTGATAAATCTGTGTTCTTTGGGTTTTGTTAACTTACTGCATTGCTTGTTCATCTGATATTACTTTGTATTAGTGGTCTTGCTGATTAATCATGTCATGATTAAGATATTACTTAAAGGATTTGGATTTATATTTTATTGTACTTAATAATTTTAATTAAACCTAACTGAAAAACAAAAAGCAAACATCATGGCACAGTAATTTGAACAGTGTATGGAGAATCCAAAAGCTGGCTTGGCAGCCAGTTGTTCAGAGTTAATGTGAGATCAGCTAAGTCAAAGGTACTTGAGATTGCTCATCACTTTTTATGATTGACTTCTAAAAAAACAAATCATATGTACTTCAGGATGACTTGTACACTGCTTCTTTCTTTTCCATTGGTCTCTGGCTTTATTACTTTTACTATTTCTTCTCCTTGGGAATCTCTTGGTTTGAAGCCAATACAGAAGTGTTTTGAATCGCAAAGTGTAGGATTTTGACAGCAGTGCACCAGCAGATTAAAATCTGGAGCTGCTCTCTTCCACCTATCTGTGACCTCTCTGACTGATGCTCCTGCTCTTCAGGGGAAGACATTTGATTTGCCCATGAATCAGCTCTTGATCCATCAGTTTTCAATTGCCCATATTAAAGTAAACCAAGTCTGAATTAGTCCTTTATCTCACCTTGTTCACAGGGTCATGTACGTTCTTGCCCCAGAGACATCATGGCAAGGCTGAGGCAGACACTGACAGCCCATCACTATGTCAGTCATCTGATTTCAATCTCGTGCTGCAGATCTGTCAAAGCCTGAAGTTGGCCAGTAAAACTATTGGGGTTACTGAGTGCATGCCTGGCCGTGGATGGGGCACATCTATGAGAGGTGTTAGAGTCGAGTCTATACTTTGGGCTCTATCCTAAATAGGTACTTTTGCTCCATTAAATCTTCTGTGGGTGGATAAAGACTAAGCTCAGGCAGGTCTAAAGTCAAACCTGAGAACTTACTTTGTCTTAATTTCTCCCTAAAATAAGAAGTGGAGCAAGCACAGATCCATTAAAAGGGGAAGTGGGAAATACGCACGCAACCAGCACATGCCCACAGTTACCTTCCAGGTTTGTCACAGCCTAAGTCGAAACTGAGGCCATTTGTTCTTTATTATGGTATTAGAAGGCACTGGAGCTCCCCTCTACACATGTTCTCAGGTTGCCCTTCAAAAGGTGGCCAGTGTATGGGAAGGGAGGTGATACTTTCCTGGGTGTCATCTCCATAGGTAGAACCAATGCTGCTATGAAGAGGTAGGAATAGAAAGAGGAATAGAAAAGTAGATGCTGCCCTACAAATTCAAGCACTGGGCTTTCAAAATAGGAGAGAACATGTTGTAACTCATAAGGAGATTGTCACCGTTTAAGGCTGGGCTGGAGCTTAAAGCAGACAGCAGAGGCTCTCTATTAACCCCTTCCTTCCAGAGGGGAAGGAAAGGAGAAAACGAAGAGAGACTTGCAGGTTGGAAAATTAAAACAACTTTAATAAAACAATAACAGTGAAAAAGAGTATAGTAATATTAATACTAGTACTATTAATAATAGAAATAAAAGGAAAAATATACAAAACCAATACTGAGCTTCCCAATGATGGTCAGGGAATTGCAGACCATGGTGGATGCACCCGGATGTCCCGGACCACACTCCGCAGCCAACAGGAACTGGATTCGGAATGCACGGGTTGGGACTGGAGGCAGGAGAACGAGCAGGGACCCACAGGGATGCTGGCCATGAAAGAAGAGAGACTGACCCCCATGATCCCTGAGCTTTATACTGAGTATGATGTGGATGGGATGGAATAAGTCGTTAGTCAGTTTTGGTCACCTCTGCTGTCCACACTCTTCCGCAGGTGTGACCCTTTCACGAATTTTCACTTGTTTAAACAAGAGGACCAGCAGTGACCTTGGTTCCCATAGGAATAAGTATAAATGTGGGTCTTTCTTCATACCAATCCCCCCACTACTTCAGTAACAACTACAGACATCAAGCGTTATCAAGTCTGAAAGCAGACACTGTCTGAAAAACATGTAGCTAACTTCAGAAAGTGCAGCTATTTAAAAGAAACTTAACTGAAAGAAAAAAATCTACTGAAAGGAGAAATAGTCCAGTTTTAGCCAAACCAGGATGCAGACATACTGAGTTGGATTAGGATGTGTTCCTTAGCATGTAAACACTTGTAAGCGAGATGGTAAAAGCAGCGCAGCACCTACTTGCTGTCTACATAACCTCTTAAAAAACCTGCAGGCATCAGCATGTAATGCAGTCTATGGGTCGTCATAGTAAGTAGCTGGTGGAGGGAAGGCAGCAGTAGATGTAGACATCTTTACCTTCTTGGATATTTAGAGTGAACCACTCAAAAACACCTTTCCGTGGTTCATTTGTGTGTGGACACTCATGCGATAACTGAAATTAAGCAGTGGAGTTTGAGTTGATTATAGTGTTGAAGTGATGAAAGGAACACTTGAAAGTTATTCTGCTTTACATCTATAGCACTGCCAAGAGAATGCTTGATTACTAGGGAGAAGGAGAGGAACATGAAGGAAGGGAACTACTTGATTCCATTCTGTTCTATCATCAGAGCTGTGAGCTGGAGCTATGCGGAACTCACTGGTTATGGCTATACATCTTTTGCTCTGATAACCCAGACATTCTAAAATCAGTTGAAAATGACTGCACCTAGAAAGCCTTGTCTTTGAAAAGTGTTTCAGTTTTAAAAATATTCTCTAAAAACATGTTTCTGCCTTAATAGTCCAGGCCTGGTTAAAACCCACAAAAAAGTTGTTCCTGTGGGGGAATGTGTTTAAATCTGTGGACTTGTCCATATTTTAATTCAAAGGATTGCTTCATAGTCTGAGTTATACTCTGCAAATGCTGGAGGAGCCAAAATAATATATTACCAGATGCAGATGTCAGTGGTTTGACCAAAGCAGCAGAGTCTCCTGGCCACATCACACATGAGCATGCAAAAGTAGGCTAAGAGGGAGTTCACAAACACCAATCAAACAAATGGCTACTGCAAATGTAAGCAGGTAAGAACACATCAAAAAACTCCTAAACCAGAAAAGAAATATTTAAAAGATGAAAATAACTGTTTACCTTGAAAAGCATCGACATCTTGTGATTCTTTTCCTTCCAGGAGGAAAAATTGGTGCTGAATGGTATCAGACATTTCCTTGATGCAACCCTGTTTCTCTACACAGAGCAAAGGCCTGATTTCCAGCTCAGACTAAAATGGAGTGTTTCGTTTGTTCACATTTCCAAGTCTTCCTCTAGCCATTACTTTTTTTTTTCTGCCAGGTCCACTACTTCTCCTTTTGATCTCTGCTTGATGTTTCCAACTGTTTCTCTTTTGCAGATCACAGGTGGCTTCTGCTTCCAGAAGCGCACAGGTATTTCCACCTCAGGGTACCCTCCTGCCCAGTTTCCCCAGTTTCAGTTTCTGGGTGAGCTATGTTTTGGGCTGTGGCTTCATTTCATTCCCCTTACTCCAGATAGAAGCATCACTGCTCCTACATTTGTAGGATGAGATCCTGTGAAGGTCAGTAACCGGTTGCATCAGTTGCAAAGACGTGTCATCCCAACATCTGTTATGCTCCTGTATTATATTCACAAGCACTAAATGGTAATATATGTATATAACAGGCCCCTCTAAATTTCAAATGTGTATATATTCAGAATATAAATTATCGTATTTCTGTCCTTATTTTGGAAAAGGTCCCATTTAATTGAAAATCAAGTCTTTCCTATTGCTTTTTGTGATAACTTACAGAATTCTCTATCGCCTCAGACCCAATTTTATATTACGTGGCATAGGCTGGTTGAAAACATAATGGCGGCATGCTCATTTTCTGTTGAATTCTGTATTCATTTCTGTTATACCTAATTACATTTCTGTGATACTATATAGAAGTTATCCCTAGAATTCCATACATTTTTTCCAGGTAAATTACAAATAACTTTTAAAAAAGTAAAAGAAATACCGGATTAGCGGTACCAAATTCCTGATAAATTTTGTGCTTCTTGAGCTTCTCTCAAAATTAAAGTTTACTTCTCTTTGGCTTCTAATTTCTAACCCAGTGCTTGGACTTTAGAGGACAATAAAGATCAGTTTGCTTAAAGAATCTGTTTATATCAGGTTACTTACTTAAGTATCACTATCAATCATTTCATTCTATAAAACCCTCTCATTCTACAAAATGTTACATTTTTCATTGTATATGTGTTTCAGAAAAAGTTGGTCTTCATTCAGTATATCACTTAAGCACATGTTTAGCTTTAAAAGCCTGAACAGTCTCATTGAACTCAAATTGAGAGACTACTTAAGTTCAATGACATAGTGAGGAGCAACTGCTGGAAATTTTGCACTTGCAACAGATCCTATTTCAGCTCTAAAAACACCACCAAGGACTTGAGCCTGTAAGTCTTTCACATTTGGAACTCTTACCTAAGTCAGGGGAAATCTTCATGAAGCAGAAAAGTGTAATAGTGTAATTATTTGTCTGGTGGAAGATGGTGTATTATTCTATCACCTATTAAAATAGAATTGATACCTTTACAAGTTTCTGTCTCAACAACTTCGAAAGCAGTAAAATATATGCAGGAATTGTTAAGTATTTTTATCTTTTCTGAATCTTAAAATTTTGTCCTTAAAAGTTTACAGAAAGTCAAATATTAGGGAAATATTTTCTCCACTACAATGGTATCCATCTTCCCACAGAGTGTTTTTGTAAGCAAAAACTCAGGGAATGATATTAGTGACAAAACTACTACATAAAATTCTAATGTCTCAATTCACTTTTATTTTAAAAAAATTTTAACTGACAGCATTTGATTTGTGATTTATTGGCAATGCAACATGTTGAGTTTCAATTGAGCTGTTTGTCTTCTGGAACAATCTGGAGAGAAGACACTCTGAAAGTACGCCCAGGAGATGTGAGTAACTTTGGTACCCCTCATGCATTCACTGTTTAACAATTAGTGTTAGTTATTGTCGATATGAAAATAAGGAATTGTATTTAAAGTGATTGCAAAAGTAACTTTTCCCTTTCCTGATTAATATTCCTGCTCTAGATGACAGGAAATGAGTGGGGCAATAATCAGGTCATTCGTGATCTGGTATGAATGAGTGTGTCTCTCTCTCATCTCCAATACAGCTATGCCAGGTTACATCAGCTGGGGGTATGACCCAGCACTCTGAAAAGCAAGTATCATCATACAGGCAGTCACGAGTGGCCTGCTCTTTTTTTTCTAGGCAGTAGTTAGCATCAAGGGCAGTAGCATAAGCAACAAGGTCCTTGCAGAAGTTGGTTAGAGAACAATTTGTGTAAAAGCTAGGTTTCCTTCTATTTCCACTTGGAATTTTGCTTCTGCTTGGAACAATGAGAAGGTGCAATCCTTCCAAAACACCTGATTTCACTGTAATATTTAGTATTGTAAGTACAAACACAGTTGTACTGTTGTTACCCTGTTAATATCCCCCCATATGCATTTATAGATCTTGCTTATGTATAACACCTGATGATTGTTTTTAGAAATGTCTGATCCTGCTAAACACTTGACCCTTAGCCTTCATCTTGAAAGGCTTTGTACTCGTATTTAGCTTTGAGCATGCGAGTCCAAAGTGCACCCATATTCTGGCTCCAATATTTTAGCACAGAGCTGCTCCAGCCTGGGGGCTGGGTACCTCAGCTCCACCATAAATCTTTGGGTCTGGTCCATTTGAAAAGTTCTAAGCGTTGTGCTTTTGAAAGGTGCCAGATCAGGGACCTTCAAGGCTGAAGTCTTCTGTATATTCACAAAATGGCAACAACACTGGCAATAGCACTGCAAGATTTATCACACATCTTGACAAACAGCACTGCACAAAAAGAACCATGTCAGCCTGGAGAAGGTGCTTCAACTGTTGGGTCATTCAGCTTGATCGAAAGAGTCAAGAGCCTCAGTTCTTCATCTTAGACCAAGCAGTCCACTAATTTATTTGATGTTATACCTCTATAAACACCTGCCTAGCCCAGATAGTGCTTATTTTAACTGAGCGGTAATAGAGGTTCAACAAAACATGGCACTAGATTCCAGACTACCCAAAGCAATCAAAATAAGTCAAGTGTCTTTCCAAAGCCCAGCCCACACCGTCCTCTTCCCTTGTTGAAAGGCTTTCAAGTGCTGCAATTTGGCAGTCAGCAGGTTATTGCACAGAGAGAGAATTTCAAATTCAAAGACTATCCCAGTCTTCAAATGTCAACAAAACACCTGCTCTTCCAGTGTCAGGAGGCCACTGATGAGCCACAAATGCCATTTTTATTTATGTACAGATGACTATATGGGACATTTAAATCACCTATGTCAAATTTTTGGTGTAAGCTTATAAAACTGAGTGCGTAGTCTGCCAAAGCATGCAGAAAACCTGCCATTTAAAACAAGTTTCTGGTAATACTCAGCAGCAACAGACGCAGCAGTTCCTTGCTGTCCTTCCTGTGACAAGCAGGGCATTGATCCCCAACATCTCCACTGTCTCAGTCACCCTCTCTTTTCGATGTATGGCATTTTGAAAAGTATTGACTAACACTAGATCAACAGCAGCTAGTTGATTTCCTCTGACAATCCCTTCTCATATTGCTCGCAGGATGAAAATGCTTATGGACACAGGATTATTGATAAAGTGCCACATGCAGAAGACTCAGCCTTTAGTGGCAATGTGCAGACAGAAACTGTGTCCCCTTAGGTTCTACCTGACTTTTGTTGATCGAGTTTGTCTGGTACTCGAATCGTTCTTACAGCCTTTCCTAGCCTTCTGCATTGTACTGTTTTATTGAAAGCAAACGGTAAACTCAGGCTGTGGCTTGGGATGCTGAGGTTGGTTGTTAGGAAACAATTTGTCACCAGGAGAGTAATGCAGCAGTGGTAGAGGTTCCCCAGAGAAATCAGGGTTTAGCCCACCCTTGGAGATTTTCAGCAGCTAGTTAGAAAAAGTCACACCTGACCTGATCTTGAGTTGATGATAGTCCTGTTTCAAGTGAGAGGCCGCACTAGAAGGTGTCCATAAATTCCTTCCAACCAACATGAAATATTTGCCCTTTTTGCTGTGTTCTTGATTACTGACATTAACATTCTGCTTTGAAAATGAAAAGCGATTGTTAAACCTAGATATTTAAACTCAACAAAAGTTTTTTCAACTAACAAAAAAGGAGAATGACTATAGATTTTAATACGGGTATATTAAAATGAAAATATACATGGCTTCAGAGAGCTACAATGGGAATGTCTCCCTCCTCACCAGCCCACAGAGGTTTGCACATATGGTAGCACACTTTGCATTGCTTGGAAACTTTATCAGAACATTTGCAAAAAGTGATTTGTGTTTTGGGACGGTAATTCATTTTTTAGAAACTTTCTTTTTATCGATTGCTAGAGATGGGCTGAAGCCAGTTGTGTCTGAAATGAAACCAAAAGCCTCATGAGCAGATGGCCTAGCATGTTCAGCAAAAGTGCTATTTGGAAATGTGATGTATTCTTCACTAATGAAGAACCTCGAGGACTATTCTCTCTGTTTATCATCAACCTCTGAATGTGCACTATTCCCTTATTCTCACAGGCACTGCTGAAAATGAGAAATAACAAGTAGGAACAGCACTAAGATTTGAAAGTCACACCATATTTATATTTTTGTTCCATATTAATAATATTAGATTTGAGGTTTTTCTTCTCCTAATAACTAGCAGCACAAATACTTCTAAGATTTAACTTGGCCATATATATATGAAATAGAATATATCTGTAGCTGTAAATTGAAACCACAGTGAATGAACATTTTGATATCACTTTCCTTTTCCTTAACGTAGGCTACTTCATCAGATTTTTCTCCCAGTTTATTCATTGTAGGGGTGGGGAGGAGGAAAAGGAGGCACAGTTCCTACATGCTTTCAGCCACTTTCAAGGTTACAGCTGCCTTCGCCATCCCCTACTTTCCTCTGGTTGATGTCACATTTGCCTGGCTTCCACTGCCAGACTCTCAGCTTGCCTCCTGTCACATCGTTACCTGCCATTTCGACATAGCCTATTGTGTTCAAGATCAGGACACTTAGATGTGTTTTAATGTGCAGAGATGAATATGTAAGTTTCGACAGGTAAGGTAGGTAGTTAAACTCCCATTACCAGCCATGGAGACAGTTACTCTCGAATAGACAGGCATTACCGTCATTAGCTCTGGGCTCCATGCAGCGTAGCCCTGCAGCGAGCACCAAGGGGAGCTGGGCACCTAAAGCTAGTAAAGACCTAGAAAAGAAGCCTAAGTTTAAGGTATCTTAATATGGAGCTAAATCCCACCCTGGCTGAGTGCCAACAATACTGTCTGTTTCTCCCCAAATTTCCCACTCAGTTTTTTCCTCTCTCCATTTCTGTTGTTTTTCTGCTCCCCTTGCTCCTACATGTCTTGTTTAATTGCTTTTGTTGTCTCATCTCATCATTTGTTCTGGAACAATAAATTCAAAATCTGCTCTTTAATAACAACCTTTGTTCGTACCTGGTCTAACCGCCGCTTCGATAGCGTGGCTTCCTCCTCCTGAAGTTGAGTTTGACACAAATCATTTATCCTCTCACCTCAGTTTCATATTTAACATATGAACATGTTTGTTTGTTTGTTTCTGAGGTAGGTAGAGTCATTATTAAATTTACGTTCTGTTAAAGAAAAGTGAATTTGTCATGACTGGTTAATGTTTTAGCTATCCATTTCTAAACAAACACTGCCTACAGTCTTGTTAACCTGCCTGGTCCTTAGGCATGCTAATTTTTAAAAGCCTTTAAAATCAGTGGGAGCTGTGGAAGCTTAATCCATCTCCTGATTTCTGTGAAAGGTTTTCTCCACAGTCGTTTGTGACCGTGTCTATATGAACAGCACCATCATAATAAAGCAACCAAAGAGTAGAGCATATGCACAGTGCACAAGCTACAACACTGAAAAACCCTCACATTCCCCCAAAATGTGTCTCTCTGAGCAGATATGAGAAGACTAGCTCACATACAGCAAAACTATGGGCTATATTCTGAGCTTCATTGTGCTAGTTTAAATCTGGAGTGATATCATTTACTTTACTCCAGCCTAACTGAGATCAGGATCTGCCCCTTATAATCAATACAGTAGGCATATTGACCTAAACCTTCTGGAAATAAATAAATAGTGTCAGGAACAGTCCTCTCACCGGGAAAGAGACAAAAACACCTGACTTTAAACAGACTTTCAAAAAACACATCTCTTATAAAATCTCTTGGGAGCAGGAGTTCTTTCAGTCTCCCGGGGCATAGCAAGCAAAGCAAGGTAAGTTATCTTGACACCAAGTCCTCGAGCAGCAGATCTTTTGGGGAATGAACAAAGTGCTCTGTAGAGCCAGCCTGGCTTATCATCAGAGTCATCTGTATCCTTGAAAAGTACAGCTGGGGTTAGGGAAGCTGCAGAGAACACTTCTGTTACACTGATGTGCTTCTCCAAGCAAAGGAATCGTCATGACTTCAATTTCAGGGTAAGTATTTTCAGTGTTCCTTCCTCCTGAGGGGAGTTTCTATCATAATCCATTGATTTGCATGGACCTTAGTGTGAGATATAGGGTTTTTTTAAATTTTTTTCTTACAAAGGAGAGAAACATACTTGAAACAATTCCATGCTTTTCAAGAATTTTCCTTAATGCAGTAGCCCTGTATGAATTATTTCCAGCAATCCTGAACTTTGAAGTGGGAATCTTTATCATATTAAATAGTTACGATGCTATGCAAATAAATATACACACATGTATGTGTACAAATCTCAGAAAATATTTCTTTCCTCTGTTTTGGGCATCTCAAATAATTTGTTGACACTTTGGGGGTCGTACAACTTAATGAGAGCAATACCCAGTTGACCAGTCTGCCAGGAGAAATAAATCTGCATCATAAAAAAGGAACAAAGATTTTTTTTCTCCCAGAGTTCTGATTCCTCATTAAATAGTAACTGTTAGGACTATACTTTCAGGGGTCATTTCTGTAGTTGGTCACTAGAGGAGAGTGATCACACCTGTATAGCCAAGTGGCTTCTGCTAAATGTGTACCCCAATGCTTGATTATCCCAGCACCCATTGTTCTTGGTGTAGTTTTTAACAGTCCATTGTATTGTTTGATATTCCCAGAGGCTGGTACGTGCTAGGGGATGTGATACACCCAGCAATGCCGTGCTCCTTTGCTCAGATGTCTATGAGGTTGCTTTGGAAATGAGTCCCATTGTCTGATTCAATTCTTTCAGGAGTGCTGTGTTGCCATAAAACTTGCTTTTCAAGGCCCAGGATAGTGTCCCGGGCAGTGACATGGGGTACAGAATGTGTTTCCAACCACCCAGTAGTTGCTTCCACCATTGTAAGCACATGGTGCTTGCCATGATGGGTTCATGGTAGTGTGATATCATCAGTCTGCCAGGCTTCCCCATATTGATATTTCAGCCATCATCCTCTGTACCAAAAAGGCTTTAGCCGCTTAGCTTGTTTGATTATGGCGCACGTTTGACATTCCTGGATAACCTGTGCAATGGCACCAATACTCAAGTCCACCCCTTGATCACGAGCCCGTTTTTATGTTGTATCCCTTCCTAAACATCCTGATGTGTTGTGGGCCCATCGAGCTAGAAATAGCTCACCCTTATGTTCCCAATCCAGATCCACCTGAGCCACTTCAATTTGAGTAGCCTGGTCCACCTGCTCATTGTTTTGATGTTCTTCAGCAGCACAACTCTTGGGTATGTGAGCATCTATGTGACATACTTTTACAACCAGGTTGTCTACCCAAGCAGCAATATCTTGCAATAATTCACCAGCCCAGATGGGTTTACCACTGCGCTGCCAGTTACTCTGCTTCCATTGCTGTAGCCACCACCTCAGAGCATTTGCCACCATCCATGAGTTAATATAGAGATGAAGTACTGGCCGTTTTTCTCATTCAGCAGTATCTAAAGCCAGCCGGGTGGCTTTCACCTCTGCAAATGGACTCCATTGACCTTGTCCTTCAGCAATTTCTGCAACTTGTCATCTAGGACTCCACACAGCAGCTTTCCACCTTTGATGTTTTCCCACAATACGACAGGATCCATCTGTAGACAGGGCATAGTGCTTCTCATTTTACGGTAATTTATTATACAAAGGGGTCTCTTGAGCATAAGTCACCTCCTCTGGCAACATTCCGAAGTTTTGGCCCTCTGACCACTCCGTGATCACTTCCAGGATTCCCAGGCGGTCAGACTTTCCCATTTGAGCCCGTTGCGTTATCAGTGTGGCCAGCTTCACTCCATGTGGCATCAGTTGCATGATGTGGAGGGAGGACCCTCTCTTTGTCCATCCAGCCCGGCACAGGCAATCAAGGTGCCAAAAGGAGCTGTGCTTCAGTACCAGCTACTTCTGAAGTGGCTCAAATTCCTTCATATACTGCTAATATTTCTTTTTCAGTTGGAGTGTAATGGGCTTCAGATCCCCTATATCCCTGGCTCCAAAACCCTAGAGGTCGACCTCAAGTCTCTCCAGGCACTTACTGCCAGAGGCTTCAGGCAGGGCCGTTATCCCTGGCTGAGGTGTAAAGCACGTTTTTCACATCTTGTCCTGTCTGGACTGGTCCAAGTGCTACTGCACGAACTATCTCCTGTTTAATTTATTCAAAGGCTTGCTGCTGCTCAAGACCTCATGCAAATTCGTTCTTCTTCCAGGTCCTGGAATAATGATAATAGAGGGCTGTCTAATAATAGAGAGGGCTTACACTGACTATAACCTGGAATATGCATTCTTTTTTGTTAGTTGCTGGAGAACATAGCTGTTATTTTATTGATCACATCCATTGGGAGATGGCGATGCCCATCTTGCCATTTTATTCCTAAAACCTGGATTTCCTGTGCAGGTCCTTTTACCTTACTTTGTTTTATAGCAAAACCAGCTTTCAAAAGAATCTGGATTATTCTTCTCCCCTTCTCAAACACTTCTTCCACTGTGTTGCCTCACACAATGATGTCATCCATATACTGCAGGCGTTAGGAGCTTCCCCCTTTTCCAGTGCAGTCTGTATCCATCCATGACAAATGGTCGGGCTGTGTTTCCATCCCTGGGGCGGTCAGTTCCAGGTGTACCAGATACCCCTCCATGTGAAAGCAAATTGTGGCCTGCATTCTGCTGCCAGAGGGACAGAGAAAAAGACATTGGTGATATCAATTGTTGCATACCATTTGGCAGCCTTTGACTCTAGTTCATATTGAAGTTCTAGTATGTCTGGTACGGCAGCACTCAGCGTGACTTCCTTCAGGCCTTGATAGTCCACTGTTAGCCTCCACTTTCCGTTAGATTTCTGCACTGGCCATATGGGACTATTAAAGTGTGAATGAGTCTTATTGATCACTCCTTGGCTCTCCAGTCATCAGGTCAACTTACAGATGGGAACCAGGGAGTCTCGGTTGGTGCGATATTGTCGCCGATACACTGTCATACCAGCGATTGGCACCTGTTGTTCTTTGGCCTGCAGCAACCCCACCACAGATGGATCCTCTGAGAGATCAGGCAAGCTGGATAGCTCTTTAATCTTCTCATACTCAAGGGAGCTATACCAAAAAGCCCACTGGTACCTTTTTGAGTCTTTGAAGTACCTTCAACTGAGGTAGTCTGTACCAAGGATAGATGGAGCCTCTGGACCAATCACAACAGGATGTTTTTGCCACTCATTTCCAGTTAGGCTTACCTCAGCCTCCAACACAGGCAGTTCTTGGGATCTCCCCATCACTCCAGAAACAGAGATGGATTCTGCCCCTTTGTAATCTGACGGTATTAGAGTACACTCTGCACCGGTGGCCAGTAGAGCTTTATACTCCCGTGAGGCTGATGTGCCAGGCTATTGATTCCACACAGTCCAGTAAACCCAGTTGTCCCTTTCCTCCGCCTGGCCGAAGGCAGGGCCTCTCTGTTCCTGGTCAGAGTCTTCATTACTTGATTTTTGTAACTGCAAAACAGAAGCCCCTTCATCAGGGTCAAAAGTACGATGAGCCCTTCTACTCTGCCCAACAGACACTGGAGCAGTAATTTTCCTGGATGGATGCTTTTTGACTGTTGTTTTTCCTTGCAGTTCCTGTACCCAAGCTTCTAGTCTCCAGGCAGCTTCACCATTCCTCTTCCTCATGTCCTCCTGGTCACGCAGGAAGAACCACAGGCTTGCACATGATGTGCACCACCGGTACTCTTTCGCTCGAACAGAAAAAGGCTGACTCTTAATAGCTGAGGCCTTGATTGGAGCACATAAGGAAGACCTACCTTTCTCAGCTTGCTCGAGTGTTTTTTGGATCAGTCTGTCCACAGCCAAGACACAGACCCGTATGGAAGAAGTGAGATTATCTTCATATTCTCGGAGTTGTCTGGTCAGTCCATCTATAGCTGGTGCCTCTGTGTCTGTCCAGCTCATTATCACCAGGGTGGGGGTCTATGACATTGATGCGTTTCATACAAACTTTCACCACATGGACAGTGTGCACCAGATTTCATCCAGGTCTTTGGATGCCTGGTTGTCATCCAGGTTGTTATAGATCACCTTCAATATGGCTAATTCCCTCAGCTCATGAGTACCTCCCTCAATGGTGGTCCATTGGCTTTAGGAATTTGCAGGTTCTTCCTTGAAGGGATGCCTGTCCTTCACACTTGACAGGAGTCGTAAGACTGAGGACTCCTGCCTTTTTTCCAATCCTTTTGTCAATGGCCTTATGCTTAGCAAGGGATCCCATCTGCTGGGCTTCTTTACCCTCTAATTCCTGACTACTGGCACCAATGTCCCAGCATTGGAGTAACCAGCTGAGAATTATCTCACCTGGTTAACAGCTAAGATGTTTTCATGTACGTCACAGCTCACTTAGGGATAGAGATCAGGTGGTTTCTGTCTCATTTATGATTTCAGTCTCTTCCTCCTCCTGCTCTTGTGACTGCTCTGCTGCAGAACAGGCTGCCTCTTCTGATTCTTTCTCTTGGTCCCTTTTAGGAGAAACTTCTTCATTCCTTAATAAATGAGCTGACTTCTACTTCCATTGTTTCTTTTTAGTTACAGGGGCAACTGATCTAGTGTCTGGTTTAGCCATAGTGTCTGTTGGTACCTTGTCCCTCTTTTCTCCCTGAGGATGCGCATACTATCGAGCCGCATGTGGTAGATGCTGGCCGGTGCCCAGCACAGTGCAGTAAGTTGTGCCCTTTTGGAATAGCCACGACTTTTTTTTTTTTTTTCCAAGCATTCTATCACTTCATCAGGATCCTTTAATTGTTGGGAGTGAAGTTGCAGACCATTAGAGGTGAGAATTTCTCTAGATATATGCGCATATTCTCCCACATGCCACGTCATCCATGACCATAGTCTTATGGATCCTGGGTCATATTCCTAAATTGCTTGTTAACCTTAGACAAAGCTGAAGGAACATTCCTAAGAAATACCAATAGAAGTATTTTTACTGCCCAAGGATGTTCAAGATACTGAGAAGTTACTGTAACAAGGGAGAAAACATCACAGAAGAAAGTAGCAAAGGTGCCATTCTGTATTTTCTCCACAAAAAAGCCTCTCAGAGGAAGGAGTATAATTGTTAATTGTCTCCATGAGATGGTATCCAAAGTACAGTAATGGCTTCAGTACAGAGCCCAAATACCAGATTAAGCTCAAGGTCAGTGTTTCAATAACAAACCTCCCAGGCAAAACATGACTAATCATGACAGAGCACAGCAAACTGCAAAAGCCAACACCAACCTTTAACATGTACAGCAAAAAAAAAAGAGCATGGTGCAGATCAGATAAACCAATATTGAGAACAGATGAATCAATATTGTGACCTGCAACTGTTAACAGATATAAATCCCTTCTAATATGCTTTAGTCAATCTGTTGTTATCTCAAACCCTTCGAGCCCCACATTGGGCACCAAAAAAGGGTTGTTGTGGTTTAACCCCAGCTGGCAACTCAGCCCCACCCAACCGCTCACTCACTCCCCCCTGGTGGGATGGGGGAGAGAATCAGAAGGGTAAAAGTAAGAAAACTCATGGGTTGAGATAAGAACAGTTTAATAACAGAAAAAAAAAAATAATGAAAAGGAAAATAACAAAGAGAGAGAAATAAAACCCCAGAAAAGCAAGCAATGCAAATGAAAACAATTGCTCACCACCAACCAACCAATGCCCAGCCAGTCCCCAAGCAGTTGCCCAGTCAACCTTCCCCCAGCTCTATATGCTGATCATGACGGTTGGACTTGATGATCTTTGAGGTCTCTTCCAACCATAATGATTCTATGATTCTATGATTCTATGACATCATACGATATGGGATATCCCCTGGGTCATTGGAGTCAGCTGTCCTGGCTGTGTCCCCCCTCCCAGCTCCTTGTGCCCCCCCAGCCTCCTTGCTGGTGAGGTGGGGTGAGAGGCAGAGAAGGCCTTGACGTTGTGTAAGCCGTGCTCAGCAATAAGGAAGTTAACACAGTTGATAACTGTGTTACCAACAGTTTCCAGCAGAAACCCAAAACACAGCCCCACACCAGCTACTGTGAAGAAAATGAGCTCTACCCCAGCCAAAACCAGCACAGTTACTTTTGACAGACGTGCTGTAGTTGTATTCATTTTTAATCTTGACCATATGGAGGCACAGTGGAATGTCTCAGACATTCTACCAATCCAGGATTACTAAAGATGAAGGAAGCAAATGTCAAATCCACAAAACCATAAAGAAATAAATTTTTCCTTTAAGGTTTTCCCCTCAGAGAAGGTAAAAAGTAGAATTTCCCAAATGTATCGACTAAAATTCTCAGAAGCCCTGACAAGGCTGCGCTAAGTGACTGGAAGCAGGAAACGCTCCGGCAATCCCGTGGTGAGTCAGTAGGGTTTCGAGGGGTGGGTGTTCTTGGTTCAGAGGAGGATACTGTTATTTGTTCTTCCTGCTGTAGTCTGTGTTTACAAGTAGCCCATTAGTGCAATTTTGCACCAAAGCTCCCCCAATTTGTTTGTTTGTTTGTTTTAAATCGTATTTGTGTAGGCTAAAATAACAATGTACGGACTGGAGAGGGGAAGGCTTATGCTTCTCATTCACATGTGCTGGCAACAGAGGAGTTGCCCTGTTTTCCACAAGAGGAATGTGAATTGCTAAGGAGAAGAGCCATGGGCAGCCGTGCCCTCTCCGGTATTTTCAGGCTGGTATTTCTGAAAGAAGCAATTCCAAACCTAACATTTCATCTGTTTATTTACTACACGCAGGAGCCTGGTTTTCTCAGTTGGTTGTTAAACAAAACAGCTGTCTACTACACATCTGTTTACAAAAAATTTTAGCAGATTGTGCAATGAAAGATTAGAGAAGTTTATTTCAATTTGAAATGAGATAATAGGACAATCTTAAACACAGGATCTGATCCTGAATCTTTGTTTTGCCTTGGAAAACAGCGCTGAGCAAGTAACGCTCGGTATCTACCTACTGTCCTGCTATCAATCTGGACGACGTGGCAGCAGCCTTTGGTCACATCTATTTGAAGCTTGGGGAAACCAGTGATTAGAAGACAAGTCAATGGAAGATTTCTCCCAGTTTAGAAAATTATAACAAATACATTGATTAGCTATTTATGATTTTTTCAAATCGTGGTCGAGAGGCCTTAGCATGGGATTTGAAGACCAGTGACAAGAAGAACGTTGCTGTGCCCAATCTAAGCCACTAAACCTCTTTCACCATGGACTGAGGTAGGCTAATTAACTTTTCCTTTGCCATGGACTAAGCATGTATTCACAGAAGGTTATTGCCCTTCAGCTGATGTGAGTTAAATAGCAAAACTGCAAGAATTTGATGGAATGCTTGAGCCCTGAGTTCTGATTTGAGCCTGGCTTCTACCTGTGTAGCTTCTCGCTGTGTTCTTCCATCTCTGCCACACTTTTTAATGAGTTGAAAATAATTTCTTCACTTCTGAAGGATGTTGTGCTAAAAAAATACTTGCAAGATGCTTTGAAGTTGTAATTCACTGTGCCATAAGTTAATGACCCAAACCTCATTTCAACCAAGGACTATCTGGGTGCTTTCTTTTGGGTGATTGAGTTGTGACACCTTAAAAAAGCCCCAGTCATTAAAAAGTTCTCAGCGGCTGTTCTCTGAAAATCAGAGCCACCGAAGACAGTCGCAATACCAGTTGTGTTCAGATGGATGTCAAAGCAGATTTGACAAAGGCAATGAGAAGCAGTGACTTTGAAAGAAAACAAACAAACAAACAAACAAAGAAACCACCAAAAAATCAACATGTTAAATTGTCAGAGATCAAGAGAGACCTAATCTTCTCTTGTAGGTAAACTCTCTCCTTCAGCAGAGCTCTGTGAGGTCCTTGCCTAAGATCTGGACTTCTTGCAACATGCAAGGAGATGCATAATCAACCTGGAATGATGCTTGCTATGACAAAGTTTCCAGCTGCGTAGAATTTCTGCATGATAACAATTATTTTTCAAGTATGAAATTAACTTCTTTTTGTCATGGAAAATTCCCACAACTTCTCATTTCTCAAGGGGAATTCCAGGCACACCAAGTGAAAATGGTTTAAAGGAACATCTGTTTTCTCTCAGAAATTATATGACAACATCTTAATAGAAACACAACTCGCCTGTATATACTTCTGTGCTTTCACCCATTAATTACAGAGAACATTAAGGTTCCATTTTACTGTGCTTTAAACATCTGGCGCCAAAAGAGACAGCAAGGAGAAGGGAAGCGTGATTATGTTACTAGACTCAGCAGTCCCAAAATACTGAGCAGCACTCTTTCTTGTGTGTTGCTTCCATATGAAGCTAGTCTTTAATGTGTAACTCACTGACTATACATATACATGTATCTTATCAAATGTGTGTTTTTAAAAAATATATAATCATGGATACTGTTTTATGCTGTTGTGCAGTATTATTTAATAATCTGAATTTATAATAGTTAACAAAAGCATCATGTGGTCTAAATCCAGCCAACTTTTATAACCAGCTTGGTAACACACCCAAATTTAAACCTGGTAAAACCTGAAATACCTGCAAGACTGTCCTAGAATCCAATACTACATCAGGAAGAGCATTGCAGTCAAGCTTTTTAATTTGATCTTGTCATCATAATGTGCTAAATAACCAGCAGAGGCAGAACAATCAGCCCTAACACAGCGGGAACGATCCCTCCTTCACGTACGCGGTGCCCATCGCCAAGCCACAGTGTTGAACACCGGGTGATAGTGAGACCTGACACTTCGACCTGACTTCCCAGCCTAAGCGCAGCGATACCAACCAGGTCTGCACCCAGGACAGAAAAGCAAATGATGGTGAATATCCATAGGTTTCTAAGGGAAGGCTTTATTTGAAACTAAAGCAGCTCCAAGTTCCAGCATCTGTTTTTATGCTTTAAATTACCCCAAGTAGTTTCTTCATTTTCCAAAATTGCACTTCTTTAAAATGCTTCCTATTACGCTATCACATTTTACTGTGCATTAAACATCTGGTATCAACAGCCTAAACAACAAAAAAGCATGATTATGCTGTCAGACTTAATAATTCAGAAATATTAACCAGCTCTTATACTATCAGGAGTTTTTCATGTGAAATTGGCCCTTGATGTGTATTTTGCACTTATGAGACTTTGCACATACCGGCATAAGATAACAGCGTTCAATCTTTCATGTAACTAACAGAGTTAATTTGCCTAAATGAAATCACTTTATCAGCAATACTCTTGCCCTGCAAAAACCAAGGGATTATTGCAGTTTGTTAAAACATATCAAACTGCGATCTGGAAAATGGGGGCGGGAGGGACTTCTTCTGTGCAATAATCGATTAGGAAAGCTATTTAGCCTTAAGCAAACTTGAGTGCTATGGAGGCTGAACCATATGAAAGGAGACCATAAAGCTCCTTGCCTGCTCAGTAACCAAATGACTGCTGCTTAGTTAGCTGTAAGCTTCAGTTTGAGACCTTTTGCTCCCATATTTAATTAAAACATCATTGTCATCTTCTGTGAGTACTGAGCTGTAATACTGCAGGCCTATTCAAGATCTGTTTCTTAATTGGTCTTAAATAGGTTAATTGCAATTCAAAGAACAAGTCATTACCAGTGGGATGCATGTGTACGATGCAATGGGACAGAGCATGAGCAATAGCTGGAGCAAAACGCTGGAATGCCTGATGAACGGCATAGTTATTATTTTAAGGTTATGGTTGGAAACATTTGTATTACTTATATTTCTGGAGTTTCTTTCACCAGCTACCTCCTCCTTCCTACCTTTGCTCTGTGGGATCTACCCCCGGCGGCTGTTACAAACTTTGTATCCACTCCTTGTGTGTCTCTGTGCTAACGCAAATGCTGGGAACCTTCTGTGAATGGGACAAGACCAGTAACGGGGGGTTTAAGAGACTTTTTTCTTCTCCTTAGTAATTAATTAGAGTCTCAAGACATCAAATCTGATCTAATTCTGTGTACCTGTGAAGTCTCACTGCCTACAGAAAACAGCTCTTGAACCCTCGTGGGGTCCCCGAGGAGTCTGTATGAGAGTGGTAGGAACACGTACCCAGGATTTAATGGCACCGTCATTACATTATGAACACTTTCATACTCAAAGCATTTCAAAATGATACCACAAGCTTTTTTTAACTTGTCTAATATCACTCAATTGAATAACTCTCTACAGCTTTGTTTCCCAGTTATACCAGCAGATGCTGTTAATATATTAATGCTTCTGTGTGGTGGGCTCTGGATAGCCAGGCTTTTCAGGTAATCTCCTTGAAATAGTGTCGTATACGGAAAATGTATAGTTACATAATCCTCAGAAAGTCAAGGTCATTTCAGCATTCAACTAGATAGATACAGATTTTGCATGAATGTTTTAAGGAAAGTTGTATTTTTAATCCTTTTACTGGCCTCTAGTTCTGCCAGGCACGTAGTAACATCCCCTGGAAATTCAACAGAGGATAATGTAAACCTCTTCAATAGGCAAGGAGACTACTGTCTTCCCTGAATAACTTGAAGCACCAAGGGCTGGCATGTTCTTTGGCATAGGGAAAAAAAAAATAGCTGACCAGCTTGTCTGGCACTTGCATCCGTCTTCGCTCACCTGTTTCAACCTACAGGTCCTGGTGCCATTGCACCACCTGCCCACGCCATGGCTATAGTTCCGGGAAGCACAACAGTATTTCTTCTGTACATCTCAGGGTTTTATACCGCTGCCAGAAGCCCTTTGTACAAAGGCATTTGCAATAGCAAAGTGCACAGAGGGATTCAGGGAATCTCCAGTAGAATTAAGGCCAAAACTCTGTTGGGGTATGGCTTTCTCAGATAAGAATTTGAGATGGAGAGAGCAAAAGGTGTTCAAATTGTAATTTCTGGGACTGAAAGGCTTTCTCATGGCTTTTGCAACATTTCCTAAAGCTGTTTTCCTCAGGACTGTTGTTCCTTAGCCAGATGCCCTGAACAGGGAACACTGTGTCCCCAGATTCACTCTTAGCTTTGTGGTCAGTGTAGTCTCCGAAGACCTTAGCTATCAGCAGGATTCATAGATGCAAAGTTGATGCAACTGGGGGTTAAACCATGAATTATTTTCAAAATTAAGACAAAGGTCTTAGTTGGCATTGAAAAATCATATCAAGGCAGTAGAGGACTTGAGTGCAAATCCGTATTTAGGAAGTCCCTGACTCCTGATACCCTGGCTGGTACTTTGCTGGTTAGTACTAGTTCTAGACAATAGAGTTTGTGCCAAGATCAGGTAAATCTCTATTCTTCCCCTTGTTCTTGCATTTGGCATAATAATTACCTAAAGAGCTTCTTTTCAAGGAGGTACAAAAAAGTACATTTAACATGCCTGAGCAAACACCCCAAGTGTGCAGGCAGTGGCAATGGAGCAGGTGGATGGCAAAAAAGAAGGTTATTTTTAGGACTTTGCAAAACGAAAATCTGAAGACTCAAAGCATGTCACATAGGTCACTGAACAGCTGTTAGACCGTGAGCACTCTCAGTCTGCATTCAAATCAGTAAGCTAGAGGTAAAAGAACAGATTTTCCAGTACTGTATGTTCTCCTTCAACTGTTTTTGTTAATGAAATTTTACAAGTCAGAAAAAGTGACAGCACACTCTGGGTGGGATTCATTCAACCACATAAAGGTATCTACAGAGGAGACTCTACCTATGAGTTACTTGCCTTGACCCTTGTGTTAGCAGCAGAGAGACACTCTGCCAAGGTGTGATCCATCCCATCACAAAGCAGATGTCTAAAACAGGTCAGATATTTTCTCCTTTTCTCTGTTGACCACCAAAGAAGCCAAGGGAAACAATCTCAGACATAGTGATCAATTGCTGCAGACGTCCGAATTTTTTGAGATCACACTCCCTGTATACCTATGGTGAGAAAGTCAGAACAAGGACCAAATTTCTTATACATTAATATTCAGGGCATCTGGATACAGGAGAACACTAGGCAACAAAATCCGAACAGAAAGTTTTCACCAACTAAATAGGGTCTTTACAGGTCCATTTAGCTGACAACAGTTATTCCTGTGTGCAGTATCAGGACTGAAAGGAAGACTCGGTCTCATACTTTCCAGAGAAGATGTAGGCAAGCTATCGTTAGTCTCATGTCTTTCTGCAGTGGGAGGAATAACAACCTCTGAAATTGTCATCAAAACAAGTGATAGAATTACTGCTGATCACTACCCACAGGGGTTTAAGGACATGCACAAGTCATGGTTTGCAGGTAGAGGTAATATCTGCCATCAGAACAGCTAAAGTCATTGAGAAAGCTACAAGCTTTTAGGCATACAAACCTTTTCTCAGCTCTAAAAAATGCTGCTTTTTCAAACAGAAATGGATAATGTCTGAGCTAAATACAAATGCAGAACACTTGCCTGGTTGCAGACTACCTACTAATATAAGGCCACATTGTAATGCACATTTAGTGGTACCCGATCCTCTGAATATTCTTTCTTGTATCAGTTGGTTATTTGTGGAATATGGCCCTTATTAGTCAAGTCTGTGTGACTATTAATCTCTTGCTGATAAATAAGAATACTATTTGATCATATATGAAACTTTAGTCACATGAAAAGAACAAAAGCTTCAGAGGTGAGGTTAGGAACAAATACAGAAAAATAGTAAGTCAGCTGTTGGGACAAATTGAAGAGTCGAGTAACTTGGACACATCAGTATCTATGTGAAGGCCTTTTCTATATTTTTCCTCCACTTTTGTTCATATTTCATCAATTTCCACTATCCTCCACTGACAGAGGTGATTGAAACCTGCATTAGAGGTTGATAAATACCTCTTCGTAAAAAGAACCCAAGACTGATGTAACATGACAGAAAGCAAATCCTTACACTTGAAATCTAAAGACCCTTCTTGTCCAGTTCTTCCAACTACTCTAGACTAACAAAATAAGGATGAATCTAGACTTTAAAATAAATTCTATTAAACATGGGATTTCACTCTTTCTAGACCAATAAATTATTTCCTCTTTATAATACTTGAAATGTAGTAAATATTTGAAAAAACAAAAATCAAACAAAGATTTCCCTTCAGAAATCCAAGGGTACCTGCCCTCATTACCAATCCTGATTAGGCAGATGTGGACTGTCTGTGTTGTTAGAAGGTAAATACAAGGCATTTTTATATTTTCATTTGCCCTTTTCCATTCATCCCAATTATTCCAGATGTTTGTAGCATTTAAAAGGAAGTTGTGTATTACAGTACCTTCTATCTTCTGACTTGTATTACTTACAGCTGTAATTTTGTAATTTTACAAGCCAATTACTTTCCCATTACTCTACAGATTCCCTACATTTCTGAATTATTGTACATATAATTGTTAACATACCTAGAAACAAACCTATGAGTACCAAGACATAAGTTGTCCTGAAGGCCTAGAAAAGAATCAGGGGAGAAGACGCAACAGAATACGAAAGGCAATTATGAATAGAAGACCTTCTTCAGTTTGCAAGAAACACTCCTCTGGTCAAGTGTCCAAAGAAGGAAAAAAAAAATGAAATCATAAAGCCTAGTACAACACTAATAAAAAAGCAAAAGAAAATATTGGTAAATATTTTGACAAAATCATAAAAACAGTAACAGGAATATTTTTCATAGCAGAGAAGAAATTGTGTGAAACAATTTTTGAGGGCTAAGAAATTACTCAAGCGTGAAAAGAGCAGTCAAGGATCATAAAGCCACAGCAAAGCTGAATGAATTCCCGGTGTTGCTTGATGCTCTAGAGGAGGACACACAAGTTCTTGAAGAGGAACTTTTCTATATAGGGAACAAGTTGTAGAAAGAAGGTGTCACAATGAGGGGAGAATATCATGAGAGTCTTGCAGGGATGTGGGCTGCATCCTCTGCTGTTCAAATTATAAATAATCTGGAAAAAGAGGTGGCAAAGTTACAGATGATTCAAAACCATTCGTGGTAGCAAATGTGTACAAAGAATTACACAAGGATCTCACAGTGCTGAATGACTAAGAATAATATAGAAAATTCAATATCCGTAAGTGCCAAATAATGCACATAAGGAAAAACAATTGTAAACTATACATATACAGTGATGTGCTCTGAATTGTCTATTAAAACTCAGGAAAGAGATCTTGACTCATTGTGGGTAGGAAAATGTCAGCTCAAAACTCAGAGGCAATAAGAACTCCAAATAGATTGTTAGAAATTATTGGGAAAGGAATCAAAAACAAAACAGAAAGATCATTATGCCATTGTGAATCCCTGGTGTACCCATGAGTACTGCATATGGTTCTGGTCCCCTCCATATCAGGAAGGATACACGGAAGAAGAGGGTGAAAACGACAATCAGAAGAAGAGAGAAAGGCTTCCCACATGAACAAGGATTAAATAGACTCAACTCCCTTCTGTTTGGAAAAGGAAAGATTGAGGGCAAGTCTGTAAAGTCACAAACAGCATGGAGACGGACAACTGGGAGCAACTAGTAATTATTTCTCTAATACAAAAATTAGGAGGAAACCAATTACATTATCAGGCAGCAAAACAAAAGGCATCATTTTTTCACATGGTAATTAAATCATAGAGCTCTTATCTAAAGGATATCATAGAATGTATACATGGGTGTAAACCCAGGGCTGTTTAAATGAAAAGATGTGGCTGGCATGTCCATAAGACTACACAAAATGGGAGAGAGTGTGTATGAGGGAATGTTCTGCTGTGCATGCTCTGGCAGTGTCATATTTTTTATTAAAGATCAGATACAGGCTGCAATAGAACTGTAGCCTGAGCCAGTATGAGAAGATGTAGTGAGTCCAGCACACCTCAGAGGCTTTCCAGGCTTTCACCATCACTAGTTAATGTCAGCTTGTGCCTGTCTGATAGACACAAGTGTCTAGCGTTAACAGGGGATTTCTGTTTCAGAAACAACTTTAAGAACAACACTGCCTTTATGTGCCACATAGCATCACAGGGTGAGAATAAATAAGAGGATTTACGAAGAGAAAGAAATTCAGTGTGAGTGTTACTGACCTCATTTATGGGGTTGGAGGGAGGTTAGGAAATCTCAGAAATTTCAGAAAACAGACTTTTCTTCGCTCTCTTAATACACATCCAAACTCTGTAAGGCAGTAAGTCCTGCTGGAAGTTGCATGTCTGGCCTATCTCTGGTAATAGATACAAACATCTCTCTTTATGGTCTCTCTTAATGGTGGGCATTCTTCATTGCAAACAAACATTTTGCTCATTTCTGGTTGTAGCAACATTATAAATCTTACCTCATGCTTAGTGCTGTAAAACTGCTTGAGGCAGGAATAGGGAAACAATGGTTGCAGAAAATGTTATGCTTCAAGAAATTAAACTAATGTAGTACTGAAGCCTTCTGTAGCAATAATTTTGCTGTCTCCCATTATTTGGGGTCTTTGTGCCGTGTTATTTCCCACATCTGGGCCTTGGCAGGTGGGGAGGTGCACTTAACTTCCTTCAGCTCCGTGCCATTACACTGTATTTGTTTTCACTGTTTGCACAGATGTAACTGTAAAAACTTTACTCTAATGAGAGCTGTGAGAGCTTGGGAAAACCCACCTGGAAAACCAGCTTGTTTTTTCAATATATTTTGTTCAGAAAAGCTCACCAAACTTGTAGGCTCAGGGAGAGCTTATATAAAACCAGTGGAGAGTTTTAAATGGGGGAGAGGGGAAAGGGACATGAAGCAGAAACACAAAATCATAATAAAAAGACCAAATGACAAATGGTTAATGGGGAGTCAGAAGCAGATGGTGTCAGTCATCATTGATCTGGTAGATGAAATGTATAAAGAGTGGAGAATGTGATGGTGGAACCACCAAAAGGTCGAACAAGAATTTATCTGACCCCTCTGCCCTGGAAAGGACACCCTCCTGCTAACCTGCTGAGGCTGCGGGACTGCATGCAGAAGTACGCTGGACTCTGAAACATGACAGTCTGGGACAAGATGTTCAGTGGGATTCACAGATTCAGTATTAACATTTCGTCTGCTGCTGACAAATGCAGAGCAGCTCTTTTTAGCTGATAGCTGGGAGACATCATGGCTTTGCAGCAGCAGCAGCATAGATGCTCTGGACCAAAGATGGGCTTTTGAAGTACCCATGCAATTCTTCTCATGTGGAGCAAGATTGTACAGATGTGTGGTAGCAATGAAGGGGCTGAAAAGAGGCACCAAGAGGTCCTTTGTTCCTGGCAATGATTCACTAGGAAGAAAGAGCAAAGTTTCAAAGTCCAGAATGAGCCTAATGTACTTTCCTATCAAATGAATGGGAGCAGAGGCACCTCTGAATACTGTGTATACAGAGTTACTGTTATAAGTTTAGCATGCTTGGTCAGAAATATTGCAAAAAATTCTGTGATAAGGGCGTGGGTTGAGGAGGGAACATTTTTTGCTGTTTGATTTGGGACAGCATATATTGTTGGCACCCTAGCCATCTCAATATTGTTTTCGTTCCCATGAATCCTCATGTTTCCCAAGTGGAGCAAGGGCCAACACTTCAAAACTGACCTGAATGCCAAACAATAATGAATAGAAGGGAAGATTTTCCAGCAACTTACAAATTTCCAAAGATTGAAAAATAGGAACACTAACACTTCCCACCTTCTCTGTAAAATAAGGTGCATTCTAAGATGAAAGCTATGAAGTGATAGTGTACATTTTGTTTTTGAAAAGGTTACTTTATTTTTGAATAAAGTCCTTATTTTAGTTTCTGGAAGGTGTGACTATCCAGACAGTTGCTGGTGGCAAAAATGGGAGACCCAAAACTTCAGTAATTTTAGCCCTTGAGGGAAGAACAAACTAATCTTACTATCTGTAATACAGAATTAGCCAAACACAGGCATGATATACACTTACAGAAAGGCATCAATGTCCCAAAGAACTTAATGTTGATGAAGATAGAAAAAAAAATTAAAAAATGCAAGGAAAGAGGGTTTTTTTCAATCATAAGTAGATAGAACTGATAATTTCAAGGATTTGTTGAGTTTTTATGATGCATGAAGTATTCCATAATGCCCTTTGAGTAGATCATTCGTAGCGGGGTGATTTCCTAAAGGTTTGAAAACAGAAATCAGGTTTGAAAACTCAAATTTTCACCTATGATTTGAGTAAATGTTGTTGGGCGAGTAACTCAGTTACATACCTGACTACAGTGAACAAAATAAAAAAAAAAAAACCACAACAAAAAAACGATAGTTAGAAGCCAAGTCCTGATGCAGTATAAATGGATGTAGCTCCTCTGACTCAAGTTTTGCTAAACCAGTTTGGGTGTAGCTATCTGGGAAGATTTTCTATCTATCAAGTACCTAACCTGAATTTAAAAACTAGGCAATCTTATTTCTCTTCCATCCCTATTTATCTGAACCTTCTGCATGTGCTTTCTGCAAAAGGGTACATAAACTAAACCATAAGGTTCCGTCATCCTGTTCAGAAATTTGCCGCCTCTGATGGTCTGATCTGCCCTGGAATCCTTGTTCTTGTCAGCGTCCCTTTTGGGGATAACCGCCCTGAATTCTTAATATAATTTATGACTTGGCATACTTGGAATCTTGTTTTGTCTTTTGCAGATTTATTGACAGATTTCCCAAAAGCACAGCTTTGTAAGGCTCTGGCAATGTCCATAATATGGACCTGAGAGCATCTGTTATCGAGGTGAATGCCTTTCTGGCTATACCTTGCTCCTTATCGGGATGTGAACTCCCTATCAACATGTCAACGCTGCAGAATTTTTATCCAAAAGAAAAACATGAACAGCCAGGAAAGAGGCCTGATGATCTAGTCCCTGTGCCAGTAGAAGAGAGCAAGAGGAGCCTGAGGCATGCCCAGAGTGCAGCTCGGAAAGTAAGTAAAAAGGGAGCCCAAGCCAGCTACAACTTGTGTTATGTACATGTGGTGCTCACAGAAGAGTTACAACAGACCAAGTGAATTTATTGCTGCTTCACTGGAAGTTGGCAGGACAGAATCTATTTGGTGATATGAACCTGTTACTTACTTGGTTGCATAATGGCAGGGAAATAGATATAAGCAATTGTGTAGTGCAACTTGACTCACCTTGTTCTTCAGTTTTACAAAGTAAGAATGGGATTTGGAGCAAACTGGTCTATAGTATCATGAGTGGCTTTTTGCAGCATTTCAATGAAGAATAATTCCACTGCAGTCAATTGAATTACATACAAGTAAAATTTGTCTGTGCTAACAGAATCTAACTCATTCACTTCACCGGCATAATCCATATTTTCAGTGATAGGATTTGGGGGAATCAGGTATAATGTGAATCTTGTAGCTATTCTGGAGTACACACCAAATTAGATCATGTGCTATTGAAAACATCTTACTGGGCACTAAAGAATGTATTTTATAACAAAACATTTATGACAGAAATGAATCATCAGCAAACAAATCCACTTTACTACATCACTAAGTGCAATATAATACTGTGCAATGTTACCAGCGACAACTGTCCTCCTGCTACCAGTAAGGCCATAAAATTTTTCTGTATTCTCCTTAGAGAATGATTCACCTATCAGAGGCATTTCCTTTAATCTAATTTATCTGTTGCTGTCAAAGATACATATTTTTAAAACTTTATTTCTAGAGAGCCATTAAGTGATTAAAACCAAATGAGAGGAAAGAAGATAGTTGGTAGAACAACATAAATCATAATCGAAAACATCCTGGTAGTATAACACCACCAGACATTTTGAATGGTTTGCGAGGCTCTGAAGAGTGCCACGGTAGTATGGCTTTTTAACATCCTGCTCAGTAGTTAAAGGATATTCAACCTGATCTGCCTTTGTTGATAGCTGATATTATTTGACATTTTAACAAGGTTCTGTATTTGCAGAAGCGTCTTATGGCACCACTTTCAACATCAGAGTCTATCACAAAAAACATTTTAACTGTTTTGCAAACAAACTTTCTTCCAGTTAATAATTAAACAGAGGAACAGCTTGTGGTATATGCTTGGAACTAATTTTACTATATATAGTTGGAAATGACAAGAGCACATGAAGATGTGACTGAAGCCTGGTAGCATTTAAATACTCAGTACTTCCTCTGTTACCTTGACTAGTGTAAAGTTGGTTCCCAAGGTAAAAACTAAGTGGTCTGCTGGCATATGGTATAACCTCCATTTGAGCGCTAAAAGCTGGATACTGTTTTTGTGAAACAGATGTTGTTGAGTGCAGCAATGCACAACTGACTCTATCTAACAGCTGGGAATCCTTCGTGACCCATATAGCTAGAAATAAACATGGTCCTATGCTTGGCAAAAGTGTAAGGAAGCAAATTTTCATTTGTTAAGGGCTTATCAAAATGAAGAATAAATGTTTTTAGCCATAAACTGATTTTATTCACAAGAGTAATCTTTCCAGCAGCTTATGCGATGGCCTCATAATATTACAGGCACCCTTTGCCAGATGAAGGCTGCAGTTGCACTGACATATAGTGCAGATGGAAAATAAACATCTGCCTCAATCAAGAGAGAAGACCAAAGACAAGGTTGACGAATATTATCTGGCATGACTATCTTTGCAGGAAAGCATATAAATGCTACAGGACCAAAACCACTGGCATCGTCTGGTGTTGTCCTTATGTGGTTACTGACCATGAAGAGAGATGATTAGTATGCACTCTCCAAGGAGGAGTAGTGCAGATGCTCAGGATGATATGATTCCAACTCACTAGTATGTGTTTTGCTATAGCCATACTATGCTAGCAACAGAGCAGTTTGAAATATTTTTTCTCAGTGTTTCAATGACATTTTGTATCCTCAAATGTACTTCTTTTGGGGGGGGGGGGGGGGAAGAGGAGGTTTAGCAGCAATTATGTGGTTAAAGATAATTAAAAAATGGATATAGCAGCAATTTTCAGCACTTTTTTTCTTAAACTACTTTAGGAAAAAAATATTTCTCTCCTACTTTAAACACAATCAGTTTGTAGAGAAGGAGTTAAATGTAAAGATCACTCAACTGACAGCAAACTATTCACTAGATTCCTGTTTTACCATTGGGAGGGAGAGTAGCATACATTTAAAGTAATTCTACATACATGCACATATGCACATACCTACTCTGAGCGGGTACGGAGTTCCTCTGATTCTCCCACAAAGGGTTACATGATGCAGGATGGATGCAGCTTCACAGGTTCTGTTTTTCTAGGAGGATTTCTTTGTCAGATTAAAATAGGAATCTTACCAGTTTCTGATCATTTCGATGGTGTCTGATTTCACATTTAATTTTTGACTTTGTAAGTTCAAACTGCCCCTCTTTTCTCTGGAAGAGAGTTAGTTAGCAGGGGCTTATTAACTATTGTTCAGTCTCAGTTAGTGGGTTTGACCAGTTAAGAATTACATGCCTGTTGTGTATTAGCTAAATTAATGGGAAACGTATTACAGATAGAAAAAAAGTTTAGCATGAGGATGCAGGTATAAATTTGAAAGTTGGAGATCTCAGAACTAACCAAATCCTGGAGAGCTACATGCAATTTGCCCAGCAGAATAATAGAAAAAAAAAGGATCTGGAGTGTAAGGCATGATATTACAGGCACCCTTTTCCAGATGAAGCCTGAAGTTGTATTGACAACCTTTGAGCTATCAGTCCAAAATCACAACTCATGGTAGTCTGTCGGACACAATTTTGGGGGTACATACACGCAAATCACATCAATGTGGCCATTCCTATTTGTCCCTGAAACTGCATTAGGATTCAGGCTTGGGTTTCTTAGGTGCCTCAGGAGCCAGGTGAGGCTGTTGAAGCTGCTGGTATTAAATATCCACAGAACAAGCACAAGGAGCTGGAACGGGCACCAAATACCATCAGAGGCTGAGGCAACAGCATCGTCTCCTTTGACCTAGATGAATATTTCCATTAGAAGGACCTTGTTCAGGAAAGTCCCGTACTGCCTTCTCTGCTTGCATCTGACTAATATGAGGGAGCTACTCAAAGGGACTCAGGGTTTGAGTATAGTCAGAGTTACAGGTTCTGGACAGACTTTTAGACTCAGCTTTGCTGTTTCTCACTGATAGCACAAGCCTCATCCTGTTAGATGGTGTTTCCTTTAAGCTCCAGATCTTGAATCCATGGAAGAATCTCAGTTTTCTTTAAGAAATAATAGTTTACTTTGCAGAAATTAACTAAAAAGTGAGGTTTCAAAGTCCGGGAATCAGAAGGGAAAGGGAAAGGGAAAGGGAAAGGGAAAGGGAAAGGGAAAGGGAAAGGGAAAGGGAAAGGGAAAGGGAAAGGGAAAGGGAAAGGGAAAGGGAAAGGGAAAGGGAAAGGGAAAGGGAAAGGGAAAGGGAAAGGGAAAGGGAAAGGGAAAGGGAAAGGGAAAGGGAAAGGGAAAGGGAAAGGGAAAGGGAAAGGGAAGGGGAAGGGGAAGGGGGAATGGAAAAGGAAAGGAGAAGAAGGAGAAGGAGAAAAGGAGAAGGAAAAGGAGAAGGAGAAGGAGAAGGAGAAGGAGAAGGAGAAGGAGAAGGAGAAGGAGAAGGAGAAGGAGAAGGAGAAGGAGAAGGAGAAGGAGAAGGAGAAGGAGAAGGAGAAGGAGAAGGAGAAGGAGAAGGAGAAGGAGAAGGAGAAGGAGAAGGAGAAGGAGAAGGAGAAGGAGAAGGAGAAGGAGAAGGAGAAGGAGAAGGAGAAGGAGAAGGAGAAGGAGAAGGAGAAGGAGAAGGAACCAGCACATACACTCTCAGAGTGTTTATGACAATCTCCTGTTGTCACATCTGCTTTGTTATTCTTTTCTATCTTACAAATAAAGCTTCTCCCCTTTTGGGAATGTTCTGGGAACTCAGAATTTGACTTGCAAAGTTTAATGAGTGCACAAAGCTGTACACAAAATGACTTTTCCCTGCCGCGTGCCGTACGAGATGTATCAAACAGAGGACTGCTAAAGAGGCAACTGCAGCACCCTCTGCCCCCCCACCTCCCCAAGGTACATCTGCCAGCAGGCAGGGTGCAATCCCTAAAGCTTTTGCAATTTTTGATTGTTTTTACCAGTACTTTTAAAAAGTCAGCCGCTGTGACAAGAAAAATGTGTAGGATAGGCTAAAACTGGCAAAGCCTCAGTCTGAGTTTGGGATACTAAAGAGGATCTGGACCTTTTTCCCAGTTTTGATTTTTTTTTTTTTTTTTTTAACAACGGTTATTTCAACTGGTTGCCTCCCACCTCTCACCTTCTATTCAAACAGCAGTAAGTTTCCTTTAGGCAGTTTTCTTCCCTTATGTGCTGTTTTTATTTCATAGTCTAGCCCTCAGAATTGTCTTTCCAACTGTAGCCCCAGCAGACAAACTCTCTAATGCTTTAGTCTTAAAAAATTAATTTAAAGTAACAGATTAAACCAGGCTTGTTAAGGATGGTGCTAGCCAAAGCAATCACTAAAAGTTCTACTTTAAAAAAACATGTATGTGTCTATATGTGTGTACGGCACAGGGACAATAGGAAAGTGACTTTCTCTGAACATGCATGGAGGTTCACAGGCTGTGGCAGACTTCAAAATGGACAACAACATCATAAGAGGACCCTGAATATCACCCAAAGTGCCTGCTCCGCAAACTGTCGTTTTTGATGACAACCATTTGCAACAATAAAAGTGAGTTCTCAGTGTACGTACACGAGACAAAGGAAAACTTGAATCATCAAGTAAAGGAAATTAAAAGATGGGGATGATGCTCTTCTCCCAGTGACATCATCAGTGAGATCAGAACAGCTCCAGTGACTTTGCTAGATATGAATATGGAATGACCACCTGGATTGCAATCCAAAATAGCCCTACACTTGTTCAAGCACTGAGTCATAGACTGATCTTTAAACTACTTCTGTCACATTGCCATTTGGCACTTTCTTGCTGCAGTTAAAGCACTCACTGCAATACTTGCTTCTTAGCCTTTTCCAAACTTCTGGGATCTAGGTTGGATTTCACTGGTTTTATCATTTCAGTCCCAGACTAGTTTTTGTTTCTACTACATAGACCAAGAATCAACAGACTGAAAAGGCACAGCCAATCCAATATATCCATCAGTACAAAGTACCACTGGGTAAGTACTGTCAAGATGTGATCTTTCCTACTTACCCAGACAAAACTTTAACCAGTTTGAATGTTTGAGTATTGGCTACAGGATTCAATCCTTTGTACAGTTAATGAAGATGAAGGAGGCGGCTTACAATGTTTTCGGGTTTTTTTCAGTTATGTTTTATTTTTTGTGCTTTTTTTAAAGTAGCTCCATCACAGCTTGAAAAATGAGGGGAAATTTCATTATAAGTTTGCCCTGTCCTGATGTTTTCTGAATCATTTTATATTTTAAAAAATTTAAAAATTTCCTTCTGTTTTAGTCTTCTACATTCCATAGGCTTTCTGTTTGGTACTAAATAGCAGCACTGAAAAAACATGGTGAGATGCTGATGGAGTGAGATGACAGATTTTTGTCATCCCTAACATGTTAGTCATTTGTTTGGCCTAGTATTTCTGCATAGGATGTCAGTCTGTTCAATGATACTGGGTTTCTAACATGATATACCATAAGCCAGAAATCTATATGGTTCATGCCTTCACCAGCAATATCTGTATTTTCTATCAAAAATCATACAAAGTATCTATAGGTATTCCATAACATTAACAACCTTGTTCTTTAGGGGGCTGAAAGTGAATCACGAATATATTTAAAGCCATTCTGCATATTTACAGTTCTTACATCCTTTTTACATTTTTAATATTTTCAAGCAACCTGAAGGCTGTTTTCATTTTGCTCAATGGTTCTGTAACTTGTTCCTTAATTTTAAATTCAAATGGTCATCTAGGCCCCTAGATACTCAGTGGAAAGATACATGCTTCCAAAGGATGATATGATATACTGTACCTTCATAAACACTGATTTTTAGACCAGAGGAAGTGCTGAGTTCAGGTTGAGCTAGCTTAGACTGGAAAATTAATGTTTAGGCAGCTTGAGTTAACACAGTCAGATAAGAATCCAGCTCACAGACGTAGCATACCACAAGACAACACATGTGGAAAACACTTCCCTGGTTCCTCAGACCCTCCTACTTTGGTAACATGGCAGGTATTGAGTTCTTATTTGTCTTGACATTTGAATAGGGAAAGGATGAAGGATGTTTTCTTTGTTAGATGTTTCATATGTATATAAATATATATATATGCACAATATATGTAAAATTAAAAAACCCCCACCCCTGGGTAGTTGACCTTGCTGTCTTCCTAAGACTTTTTTTACTTGAGATTGCTTCATTCCATCATAGGCACAAAGCTACGCCTAGGAAAAATATTGAATTATTGCAATCACAAAATGGAGTGTTCCCAACTCAGTCTGTGCCTTATTATGCTAGGCATAGCATTCCCAAAGGAGCAAACGAAAGTGGTCACGGTCTGTGACCTTACGCAGATATACGGAGGCCATTTTCACAAACTTGACCTCGTTTCTGTGCACAAAACGAAGAGGCTGTGCCCTTCCTGTGGGGAAAGGCATGGATAGTGCACTGGTAATACTGATACTTGTCAAGCTTTTCCATACAGCTTGTTCCAGCAGCAGGTGAAACACTGGCTACGCTCATGGTTTGTCCTGAGATATGGGAAGTATTGCTGCCTCCATTTCACTGATGAAGACCCTGAGGCAGAGATGTGACAAGCTGCTTGAAATAACACAATGAGTTAGTGACAAAGCCAGGTGTACGAGGCCCATTCCTGAAGACCATGGTTTTCCTGATTCCTAAAAAGCTACGGTTTGTTAGTTATGTGATTTTTGCCAAATAATGTTTGTGGAAGCTAAAATATCTCCCAATTACTACTGTCATAAGATATATATGAAAACCTAAACACAGGGGAGCCCGATCTACAGGCTATTTTGATTTCAATGAAAGAAAAAGACATTCATAAAAGAATTTCATGCCTATATCAGAAATTCCTTTCATAGGAAGAAAAGGAAAAAGCCCAGTAGTAACACATGGAAACATAGTCTTTTATTTTTAGAAGAATGGTAATATTTCTCCGCAAGTAACACCTGATTAAGCGAACTTATTGAATAAGGTCCATTATGCCTGCTTGAAAAAGCTATAAGTTGAGACATTTTAAGATAATCAGATTGTAAAAGTGCACTAAATTCTCACCATTAAGCTACCTCACCTTCATTGAATCCTGAATTCTCATTACAACTAATCATATTTCCATGCAAAGTAAAAATAATTCAGGTACTTGAAACTGGGGTATATTCTGCTCTCAATACCCACGTACATCTCCTACTAGCAGTAATGGTAGTTAGACACAAAGTGGGAAAAAAAAATATGTATGTCCCAAGGCATAGTGTATATATTCCAAACACCAGTTTATCTTCACACTGGAGATTTTAGACAGAGCATTTATTTATCTGCAATTGGCAGCACAGCTTTGCTGAGGATGGGATTAATCTCATTTAACCTAAGCCACCAAAAGTTAGATGCTTAAATCTAAACCAGCTATCTAGAAATGACTCCTTCTTTTCACTGTCCAGGGAGCTGAGATAGTGATTTTAGGAAGGGTTAAGTACGTGTCTCTCTCTTCAAAACAGCTTAAAATATGAAATAAAAATTAGGTGAGGCACCTGCTAGCCTAGACATCCTTTAAAGAAAACGTAACAGTTTTTATGTAGGTGCATCTTCATATGAAGCAATGGAAGTAAGAATGGGGGCAGCCTCCAATTTCCAAGTGAAAAATAAGAACTTGGAGGGTTTTTTTTCCCCATTTCTGAAGACTGATACAGGAGAGAAAGGCATATTACTTGGCAAAGACAAGAGGTGAGATGTGTAGCAATTATTTATGTGTTTGCAGCTGTGGAATCTCTTTCCCAAGGTCTGCCCTCACCTGGAGTTGGTCAAACAATTACTTGAAAATAGGATTTATTATAATCTCCGTTTTGTAAACCAAATCCTTTCAGTCACCTTAGCTGATATCTCAAGAGACTCAGATACATCATTCTCAGTTGCTTACAGCCCTTGGTTTCTTCGTCTCGTGTATGGTCAATGAAACTTTTCCTAAAGGAGGGATTCTTGAGGCTAACCCTCCTCCTTTGCTGAACTTCAAAGACGTGATCTCAGTTTAAAAATGAATTCACATTTCTACTTCATCTAAGATATTTCTGATATTTTTCTTCTGGTTTCCCCACTGAAGTCTGAAACTTAGTCCTTACATGGGAGATGTAATTCATGTGCTGAATGAATCTCATCATCTGCTTAAGACTTCCCAAAGTTTTTATTTGTTTGAGTGTTGAATTCCTTGGTTATATTTTAGTGCAGGATTTAGTTGAGCAATTAATTTCAGCTGCCTCTGAAGATTCGATACCCACATGATGCACATTGGTCACTCATGTTTATTATTTCTGGGAAACTGATACTTTGCAAATGGTTTTTTCACACTGTCAGAAAGGCTAACACAATAAAACCCACCTTGGTCTGGCGGGGTGCTTTCAGGGGTGGAACTCAGAAGCGAAGTTGTGAAGAAGACTGACTCTCTCGATGGTGTGCTTTTCTAGTCCATCCTACTGTAAATAGAGCTGCACTGTGTAGCCTTAAAACTTCCATGGTGGAGCTGACACATTTATTTTTTGGCTAAAAAGAAACATTTTTACCACTGAAATGGAGCCTTCCTGTCCTGCAGCAAGGCTGAAAAGAAAGCCAAGCTGGTTAAAACCAAAACAACATAATGAAACAAAACAGCGTGCAACTGCCTCCTCAGGAATATCCCTGCAAGGCAGACAAATGGGTACATTTATTTTCCCAGATTTATTTGCTAATGTAAAGATCCTAGTGCAAGCATTAGTACTTCAAATCATTATATAGTTCTGGGGCAATCTTGAGAGAAGTAGAATTTCATTAAAACAAATTAGTAATTTGAGATTGCAGTAACTGTAGATATAATCTTGTTCCTATATATTTCATGATGCGATGCAAAAGGAACCATTCCTCAGACAAATGCTCCATAGCTAAGCGTCACCTTGCTACATGAGTAAACTGAGCAAATGACACAAAAAATATCTTGGCTTCCTTTTAAGGTTGCACCTCTATTGACCAAATAAAACAGGTAGCACTTTCATATTTTCAAATGCTTTTGAAGTAGGAGATGAAATCTTTGCATGCTGTTTAGCAGGAGAAAGCACCATATTTATTAATGTAAAAAGAGGAAACAGGACATTTTTCCCTGCTATTAAAGACCTAGCTTGCATGTCCAGCTGGCACCAAGTGATCGTACCCTTAGAGTGAGGTGTTGCATCCCCACAGGAGCTGGAAGAAGGGGAAGCATCGCCAAGCACCCCTAAGGGCTCAGCACCCTTCCCACCTCCCCATCACCACACTGGGCTGTCTGTTGCACTGCTTCAGTCCTTACTACATGTAGTACTGGCTTTTGCAATACCTCGGCCTGACTTTGCTGCCTGAATTCCACAAGATGCAATCGTTGTAAGGCATTGTGTGGTACAGGCTGGTGACTGGGACAACTTCACGCTGCAGGCAGGAGGGACGTGGCTTCTCTGTAAGGGGGAAGGTGGGATCAGATTTTCTCTCCACAAGCGTCGGAGCTCACTGAATGTCCATGCCACAGCCTGGGCTTGTGTCCATATGCTCCGGGCTTAAGCACAGACTCATTATAACGTAGCTATAGCCAATGAAACCCAAGTCCCTCCAGAAAACATGTTAGAGAGGCTCAGAAATCTGCATCTAAAACTACAGCAGATTTTTAGTCGTACCTCTTTAATGTACCATCCTTAAGCGATGGGATGCTGATGGGCAGGATGGTTTTGTCACTGCTGTGTGAGTGGGAGTGTGGTTGAGACTTCCAGTGAAATGTGGAGAGCCCATATTGCCTGTCTTGGCGGGGCAGAGCACTTCGGCCAATGTCTCTAATTAAGTTCTGGTGCTTTACTTTGTACAGTCTGTATGGGTAATTAAATCCCACCCTGGGATATCTTTAACTCTGCATCGTATGCACTACATAGGTTAGACGTTGCCTGAGCTGTATCAGTTTTTTCATGTTGCTGCGTGGCCTGTGACACTGCAGTCTCTGATGTTGCATGGTGCAACCTAAACCTCTGCCTTCTGTCCTCTATGCAAAGCTTTCCAAGCCACCTCCAAAGAGTGACAGCACCATGCCTTTCACCTAGAATGTAAAACAGGAATCAGGTTGTCATTCACATTTTCATAACCATACTATAAAGAGAAAATCAGCAAAAGAAAAGCTGTGTCCATGTACTGAGAGACAGCCTGAAAGCGTGTGAAACGTACAGCTCAGTTCACTAAGCCTGAAGAAGTAAAATTGGGTTTCCTTGCATGGAGAAATCTCAACATTTAAAAAAGTCCACTTTGAAACTAACCTCAACTTTGTTTTGCAAGAACCGGTTTGCACAGCATTTTAGATCCTATTAGAAAACTACCCCATGAATATTGTAGTCAGGTACCAATGACAGGAACAAGAATTTTTTGGTTTTTGGTATTTTAAGGAAGGCATTATGAACAAATAGCAGGAGCACACATCTAGCCCCAGCTGCTGACGACTCTGCACTACAGTGAGGATTGAAGTATACAGATAGACAGTCAAGAGGCACAGTTTTCTCTGACATAGGAACAAACAATTTAATCATAAAACACATAGTTCAGAAAAAATACAGCTTCTTTTATGGCATCTTTTCAAGAATTAGGTTGTTCATGTTGTATATTTGTGAAATCATACAGGGATTTAATAACTTTTGTCAATGTGGACTAACCCTTTGACTTACACCAGGAGTGTCAGAGCTCAGTCCTTGTTCAATTGTATTTTGACAAATCTACCACACAATTTTTGTCCTTCATTGCAAAACCTTGCAGAATGTCTTACTCTCCCTAAACTAATAACATGTAAACGATGTTTAAATAGAAGGGCAAAAAAACAAGCCGGTGACTGAACACCAGCCTCCAGGAGAAGGGTGAGGGAGCGCAGAATTTTAGCGAGCTGTTTCCACGAAACCCTGGAAGAAAGCAGAATGCCATTTGACAATTTTTAATTCCTCTGGAAGAAACAGTTGGAAATCATATGCTCTCTAGCAGTTAGAATACCAAAATCAATACTCCTTTTGCCAGCAGCAGTAGGAAAACCCTTTCTTGTCCCTTCTGTACTTTGTACCATGTTTCCTAAAATCATATACTGATATCACAGCCATGTTCAACCTGTGAGATTTGAACACTACATGGTGCTAAAATTTGATGGTTCTGTTGCCTCATGGGACACTGTCTCCTTGTGTCATTTAAAAAGAAAGAAAAAAAAAAAAGAAAGTTTATCTCATTTTATGTATCTGATATACTTTGGAGAAAACAGTTCTTCAGAAGTGCTTTTATGAGTCTTGAGAGTTAGTCACGTCTGGCAAGAATGGGGAAGCCAAATGTGGTGTTTTCATCAGTAAAAGGGAAATAGTCCAGCTCAGGCTCTTGGAAGTTCCCAAGCTGTCGAATGACTGAGCTGGAGAACCACAGACATCCTCAGTGTGTGCCGCCAGAGCTGGAAAGCTGGAAACTTCATCACAGCTTCCTTTGTTATATGTTAGTCATGTAAGATAAAACACACTGCAGCGGTGATGTGATCTTTCTCAGTTGCCCTTTAACCTCTCACCTGTGACTAAGACAGAAAACACAGTTCTGGAGAAGTCTTTCCCAGCTTGTTTTTAAAGAATGAGGAGGTAAGTGAGCTAAGGATGGAGACAGAAACACTGCCTTGATTCTCTGGAGCCACATGGTAAATCCAAATATTTTTTCACCACTGTTTCCCTCGTTGGTGCTGTTACAGGAAACAGAGACTTGCTATATGAATACTTCCTGAAATTCCTCTGCTTTTTCAGACCTGCCTCATTCTGTTTCAGTAGGGACAGTAACTGCAGCCCACCTAAAGGAAGAACAACCGAAATCGTACACTCTCTGACCATGGGAACTCAAAAATAAGGACATTCTTGGCAACATTAATCAAAGAGTTCTTTGACATATCTTTTTTTTTTCATTCAGACGCTGACTTCATCCTCTGACTCATGCCTTGATTGCTGCTGGTAATTACTGAAGCCCATTTAGCACACTATGTATTAACTAAGGCAGAGGTTCAGTGTAAGCACACAGATTGCTGCTTAGGTGTGCAAGATCATCCGGTCTAGAAGACCATGTAGGAGTGTGGGAAATCTTCTAGAGGACTTGCCTAATATAAAAAGTGGTCTCAGAAAATATAGACATTTTCGAAGTCAGCACACAGGAGAAAATCAGCAGGGTGGAGGGGGAGTTCTAGAAGGTCTACTAAGCTGCCTGCTAACGAGCATCCTTTCCCACCACCCCCAGTGAAGGTTGGCAATGAAGAATATTTTCTTTCAAAAGATGCCTGCCGTCAGGTAATGTTTTCTTTAAGCTTCCAACCATTTCCTTCTTGGCATTCCTCTTGTGATGCTATTTCAGGGTTAACAACAAAGAACAGCTTCTGACTTAAAACCTCTGTGGAAATGGACACAGCCTGCAAACACTGCATGCTACAGATGGCTGATTTGTACCACAAAATTTAAATAAAAGTCATGGGAAGCCACTTGTTTTAATGCTTTGATCCACATTATGCATTGTGCTGGTTCACTGTCCAACAGATTGCTAAATGATGCTACTAGTATTAGAAAGAATCCTTCAGTAAATACGGTCTATTTGCTATGACAGTGTTTAACTGCAAAGATGGATCAAAGGTGAGCATTTCTTGTTTTGCAGTCCATACTCTTCTTTTTTAGCATTGCTAAACTAAAGAATTAAAGGAGCAGATCTCCTTTAATGCAGTAACTCCCCCATCTCTCACATTCCTCCTAACCCTACCCTCACCTTTTCCTCATTTTCAGGCTATAATCCTAGGCTGACCAGCTCAAACGGCCACATTATTTCCTTGAATAAGTCTATTTTTTAATGTTTTTCCAGAAGCTTTTGACAGAACAAAAAAAAGCGATACGAGGAATGTCACTGTAACAATGTAAATTATATGCCTGCATTTTTTATTAATAAGGCAAGGCTCTCCAAGGGAATAAATTACATTGTTTTATGAGATTAAATTATTAGACCTGGAACTGAGAAGGGCCTTGTCCTATTGTTGAAGAGGCTGCTGGGGAGCATGGAACTGCAGGGAGCATTGGCGAGTCATGGTGATATCTTATTTCTCCATAGAGAACTAATATCCCAGCTGCTCCAAATGCACCTGAATGGGTATTAGAGAGATGAGGAAGCTAACTTGTGGCAGATGGGACCAGACCAAATGGTCAGTGAAATGAACACATTCAACTAATGCACTAACCATCTCTAAACTGTTCTCCATCAATAATTGAAGGCCTTATGTCATAGTTTGTTAAAAATTATCTTTGATTAGTTATGTTATTAATACAATATGCATATTACAAGTGTCACATTTTCTATCCATCAAAGTCAGAATAAGTCAATATGAGTGCATCAATAATTTAGATTGGGTGTACTAGTCAATTTTCTGCATGCAATAACATTGACTGCTGGCAATTACTGAATGCAACTAGTGCTTTTACCTCTCTAGTCACATTTTAAATTAGGTCATATTTATTTTCCAAAATACATGTAATACTGGATTATTTGAGTTTTGCTGTTGATTTTTAAAAGCTGAAGTGTTTTTTTACATAAGGCTCCAAACAGAATGAAGCAGATAGTGTCTGTGATATCTCAGAAATAAAAACAGAGTATACATGACTTACTGCATGTTGCTCCCTTAAGATCTAGCAATGAGCAAACCCCTCCGTTGGTTTTTCTGGTACGTAGAAAGCATATCCTAAGTTAAATGCATTCACAGTATCACAGAACAGAATCTGAACTACTGATTTGCAACCCTTATGCATTTAGTTTCACATAAAATAGTACCCCACTGAAAATGTTATTTGCATAACAGCCTCAGGGGAAAAAAAAATAGTTACAACTTGAGTACGGCTTCTAAATATCCATATTCGCTTTTTTTTAGAATGCCATCAGACTTGCATTAGTAAGGAAATATCTTCCAGATCTCTATCAAAATCTACCTTTAAGGAATTAGTCCCCTCATCTCGAAAGGTCAAGTCACTCTACTGCCTGTGTTGCTATGTGCAGACCAAAGCTATTTAGTCTGCACCAGCTAGAGTTAAGTATATTAGTGTCCCTGTCAACACTAAAAGAATCTAAGACTTGCTTGTTTCAAACAAAAATCCTTCACTTGTAATTCAACAAGCTGTGGGAACTCGTTTCTGAAGGCAAGTCGTGTATGTTGATGACCTCAAGCATTTTGTCTTCATGACACTTTTCCCTTAGTTTGTGGATTCTTCTATAAGGCTTCTCCCTTCTTCCATTCAGTCAGACTTTGACTTTGGGAAACTTGGAACACTTTTTATGTATTATGATGGGAAGATACTTGTGTGGTTCCATATATTATATAATAATTGTGCACTGCAGTAAAATAAAAACCTGTCAGAACCAAATTATTTTCTGAAAAAATAATTATTTACAGAAAAAGACAAGGGACAGATTTTAGAGGCAAAAGACACGAGGTCCAGCAGAACATGGAATTGGCTCCTGCAAATCAACAGATTTTTCTGGTGGCATTACCCACAGAAGATCGAGAATTACCTCTTGCTAGGCAATAAAAGAGTCTTCAGAAGCAAACTCACGGGGCATACACAACAGATACTAATAAGTAGTATAACAGATACTAATAAGTAGTATAACAGATACTAGTAATACTAGTATTAACTGATCTGCTAGTTTTATTTTTAAAATAGAAATATAGATTCAGATATTGTTTTCCTTTTAGCTAAGAAAACCAGGGACAGATGAAGAAAAAAATGAATGAATCAACACTATTCTCTTAAATGAGATAAGATAAATTTACTGAAGAACTCTGGAAGGTTAGGTGCTGAAACTGGTTTCTGGTCATTTCTGTCTCAATATACCTGTATAGCAGGTAGCTTAGCAGAATTACTGCTGCTGTAGCAGCCAACTCCTTACCTAATTTGCTATCATAGGCACAATAGAGGAAATAATTTAATCTGTTTATTGACTGAAGAAGAATTTTTAGATGTAACAGAAATGCTTTGGCAGTTTCAGGGTGTACTCCAGTGATAAGGGATGTACATGTCACCGCAGTAGCTCTGAGCTGCCTTGGGATCCATCCCGGTTACAGCTGCCTTCTGCTGCCAGAGCAGTAGACATGCTCGAAGTGGGGTTAAGGTGCTTGGCCCCCATTGCTTCCCACCTGCTCCCTGAACAGTTTGTTTTCATACCATCAGCCCTGTGCTTGGTGCTCTTGTTGTGCTCTTTTCACTCTGAATGGTCTTCATACTCGCAGCCACAAAACATGACAGAGTTCAAGATACCAGCTGACACTTGTATGCCATGGAGCATCGAGAACTTAACTTAAGGAGCTTGTTCTTGCTCTCTCTTTTACTGCTGGGATACGCAGCTTCCCAGAAGTCATCTCCTTTGTCTTTCTTGTGTCAGGTGTGACCTGAATTTCATACAAGCCTTGGTAACCTGGTTTTATGGGCTAGAATTCCCCAACTTAGGAGGTTTACATCAATAGCATATACTATCACTGTCATGTTCATCAAGAGCAACATGTATTTCCCTATAAAGGTAGACAGGAGCTGTGCAGTAGAGATGTGCAATGCAGCACCTCTCTGAGAGCCAGAGGCCCTTAGTCCCATGCTGATTGCTCTGACTGCTTCATTTTGCTTATACCAGAATCATCCTGTAAGCCAGTTGGAGGCCTTGTGGCATGAACATCAAGAAAGGAAAATGAACTGTTACTATCTGTATCAGACTAGTAGCACCACACAGTACCAAATTTCAGTTTTCCCAGATGTACATATTGCTTAAAAATATTTAAATAGTTTTCTAAATCTTTATGACAGTCAATTTTCATTTCTGTGGATTATGAAAGCAAAAGTGCAAGCAAACAGAAATCACCTCTAGATTCTTAGGATTTTTAAAACTCTTAATTATAACAAAGCTATCATTTAGGAAGGAAAAAGTAAAAAGTGAATCCAGTAAAGGGTTCCGGATCTAACTTTTATAATAAAGAAATTGAGATCAACAGCTTGTTCTAGTCGTCATCATGAAAAGCCACTTAGTTTACAGAGAAGTATCCACTCTGCTGCAAGTTTTGGCTAAAAAGCAGAGTGTTCCTGTTCTTCTGGTAGTCTGTATAGATCACCAGACAGCCTGAAATCAATCTTTCCAAAGCACAGTGTGAGTATTTTGAACACAGTGCAATAGTCACCTCGGTCACAAACGCAGGATAGTTGCATCTGCTCTGAAGGCCACTCCGAGACTTGCAGCATAGGAAAGAAGAAAAGACCTACGAAGAAGGTAAATGACCTAGGGCAGAAATCTGCACCTCTCTGATGACCCTACAAAAGCGGATGTCTTCATTGTTTGAAGTAGGTGGCAGTTGTACTAATAATCTCAAAAATAACCTAATTTATTTATGATTATGGAATCAAGAGTTCTCATAGCAAAGGGAAATTAAGTCTTCAGTGGGAAACAGCCATTTCTATTCTTCCCATTTGCTTATCTGAAGAGCAAACAATGCCAGTTCTGAATCGTAGTCAGCAGCTATCGAACACTGTCATTTCATCAGGATTGTACATGTAAGTGGACTGTGCAAAGTCGGACAATCGCAGATATAGCTGTAAAGGAAATGCTTTCTTAAAATAACTCTTCTGCCTACAGACAGTATAAAAGATTATAGGGAGTATCTGAATATTTTAAAATATTTGGTTAACTGATCTCAATTCACAAGTGTTCTCTTCCTCCCTTCCACAAAGACATTTCCACTAAACATCTGCTGGTATGAACCACACTATAAAGAGGAGCTATCAACAGAAGGGAATTTTAATAAACACTGTTCTTTGTTCCTTGGATTTTAATGACTGATATAATTAGAATGAAGGTTAAGGGAATATTTGTTTTCCTTCCCCTCAGGGCTACTTTGAAACAGTTTGACTTGCAAACAGCATTTCAAACTCTTGCAGCTATAATGCTTAAGCATTCTGATGTTGTTCAAAGGGAAAAAAATTTTAAAAAGATATGGTTATGCAGCAAGAGCACCACCCAAACTCTTTTTCCCAAGGGATTATAGCAAAGGACTACATAGAATTTACCAGTCCTAAACTCTGTTGCTACATTATCCGCAATGGATCCAGCTTTGTAAACCCCCCTTCCAGAATCCAGGCAGTGATGATACCTGTTCTAGGAATATCATGATGCTTGGTAGCTCAGGTTTTTCAGGGATTTCCTAGAGTCTATTTAGAGACTAACCGTGTGTCAATCGTCATATTCACTTTCATTGGTAATTAAAATATGTTAGTTCAGCTAACAGCTTAAACTAGACATCACCTTCCACTGATTCAGACAAACTGACATCAGAAAAATTGCAAATATTTTTTTCTGAACTTCACCATGAATAGGTCAGAGATTGTGTTACACAGTCTTTCATACCAGCTATCTTCATGATAGCATCAATTGCTAGTACAATCCAGGTGAAGTGTGGATTCACAATTGTCCTTCAAATTAGTCAGAATACAGATTTTATTCTGTCTATATATTTTTATGTAGCTCTGTGTCAGCTGGGGGAGGCTAGGTGATGCCTGATTTAGCAAGCGATTACAGCTGCATGCATAGACAGTACTTGATCTGTCATAAAGCCTGCTGTACAAAGACAGCTCTTCTAAAAAATTTTGGAGTTTGAACCAGTTGATTGAGTTTGAATGAACTAGTCCAGCACTTCTAAAGTTTTAGGGGACCCAGAATTTGGGTTCAGTCAACAATGCCCTTAGGCACTCCAAAATTTGTGAAGCACGATCAGTCCATATGGGACCTGGCACTGGAGCCAGCATCATATCTAACTTTTGCGTACCTGACCTGCAGATTCAGAAATCCAGGTTTTAATCTTTTCTGCCTGAAATCTTCTCCATGAGGATATGAAGACCTTCACACTTTTCTAAGTATTTCAGAGGCAGAGCAGTCCAGGGAGAGCTATCTACTGTCTAGACCCACTTCTATGAAGTTATATCCATGATCTGAAAAGACCTATTTTTTTTTTTCAGTTACAATATTCACTCTGTACAAATAAGAACTATCATTTGTTAGTTCAGTCCTGGGTTTTGGTCATCAGGATATTCAGCCAACGCTATACTTTACCTGATACAGTAATAACACAAATGCAGATACTGTCAACCATTTTTGCAAAGGAGATATTCTGTTCCAGGATTATAGTGACTCATATTACTAGAATATTACATAAAATAAGCAGGAAGACATCTCCAACTTTTGCATGCAACAATCTCTAAGGCAGATTTTAACTATATATCAAGGAACAAGCAGGTATAGAGATGATCCATTTTTTTTCTACTGAGGCAGTACCCAATGTATCAGTGTCAAGTGTGAATTGCTTTTGTTTCTATTTGATACAAAAATTGCTGTTTGCAAAAAGGTTTAGTATGAACACTCCTAATTCGAAGTCATAGAATCATAGAATCAGCGAATCATTTGGGCTGGAAGACACCTTTAGAGGTCATCTAGTCCAACCCCTCTGCGGTGAGCAGGGACATCTCCAACTAGATAAGGTTGCTCAGAGCCCCATCCAGTCTGACCTCGAATGCCTCCAGGGATGGGGCTTCCACCACCTCTCTGGGCAACCTGTTCCAGTGCTTAAAGTCATGTCCTTTAAGTATAACTCACTTTATATTTGAGGTCTGGAGGGAGGAGCAACATGTATTATGAGAAATTTAAAACAGCATGTACACGCTGCTTCCTAAAGGTGCTCTGAGAGCTGGCTGAAATCACTACTAATAGTAAAAATATAATGGGGTTTTCTTGTTTGTTTTTAACGGAAGTACTTCAGCTCTCCACCTCACTGCCCACTTTTATTCCATTTTTCTTTCATATTTAGGCCATCTATGGCTTTTGCTTTATGTTTTTAATCAGGTATAATTTATTTGCACCAAAACCACAATTAGAAGTTGCTCCTTGATGTCAAGACTGACGCAGTCTGAAGTAAGCAGAATTGACCCCAAAACAACATTAAGGAAATGGCAACTTCTATGAACCTTTCCTTGCAGCCAAACCTGCTGGAGCACAAGCCAGCTGAGATGGGAGCCTGGGGCCACCTCACCCCCCATCTCTGGTCATAGTCTCTGCGCAAAGCCTCTGTGGTATGCAGCACACAGCAGTGCTGGCTTGGGGAAACTGGATCCCCCCAAAAATAAATAAATAGTGGCAATGCCAGGAGGAAGTCCAAAGAAGCAGCATCCTCATGCTCAGCTGCTGGCTGCACAAGGCTCACATGCCATGTGCTCGAGCCTCGGTGGCGAGAGGTCTTTCCCTCCCAGCAGCTAGTTGTTGCCCAGGTCAAACCCTGTCATGGTGCTTGTACTGCAAAGTCCCTTCGAATTTACAGTAAATTAACAAAACCAGACATAAACATAAAAGAATTAAATGACTGCACTTAGATAGCATTTGCCCTCCTGGCAGCAGATTTCACTGTCTGTCTTCTCTGTGAGCAAAGGCTGCATTTTGCAGGATCCGTTCTTTTCCCATCTGCCTGAAGCTTTTGCAGAGAAAGCCCTCCAGAAACACAACGGTTTCTCCAGCTTTGGCCCCATCCTGCAGGTGATCCTACTTTCCTTGGTCCTACAAAAATCTAGCTAAAATGCTATAGCAGGAACAAACCTGAACATGAATCATTCCTAACTTTTAGGGATTATATTACATCAGTGAATCCTCATTGAAATATTTATGGTAGTGATAATTTGTAAGTAAATATTACTAAAAGCATGTGAAGACTGGAAATACCTTCCAGCAAGAGCCAATCAGTAATACCAACTGATTATTGCTATCCCCAATGCTGGTACAGTCTCTTGGACTTATTAATATATAATGCTGCCATTCAGATTTAGATTAATATTTCTACACTTTCATTTCATGGGACACTTTAAACTGGGTGAATGACAGATGCTGTTACAGTTGAAAGAGCTCAAAGCATGGCTCGGGTAAGGACAATTGCCACACAGGGTCTTTAAAAAGGAATTTCATCAATTTATCTAACATCTGAATTTTGTTACAAACAAATACAATTTTATCCCAGGCCAGTGATAATTTAACCCTGCTTAAAAATAATTTTAAATTCTTATCATATAGCTGTAATAAGAAAACATAATTTTGCAAGTACATGATGGTCTACCCAGCTTATCTTCCGAAGGGTGTTTGGCAAACACAGTTTCCTACTTTAGATAATTTTTTTCTCCTCCTACAGGGTGGCCCAAAAGGGAAATTCCAAAAGTTATGCAAGAAAAATAATCACTGCATTGTCACTGTGTAGCACTGTGACTTTCAAAAAATGCAGTCACATTTTCAATATTCTTTTGTTTGGATTTTTTTTTTTTACATGGAAGACTGTAGTGGAATATTCAGCTCATTTTGGTTATTGTTGGAGACAGTCTGCAAGCTAGTGTCTCACCTGGCGCAAACTTGCATCACTCTCCAAAGACCGATTCAGCTTCCCTGGTTCATAGTGGCTGGAAATCTGTTGTTTTTTTTGTTTTCTCAATTATCCTGTCCTGATTCTCCAAAGTCGTCTGCAGGGATGCTGTCTGTGGGGAGCCCCATGCTTTGTGGGTCTGTGTCCACTGGTGGCACACAGCTGGCTGGGGGTGCAGCCGCTCCCTGGGGCTCTCGCCAGCCCTCCAGGTCCAGCTTGGCTTGGAAGCACTGCTTGGGTAGTGTCCAGCTCCAAGGTTTTCCTTGCACTTTGCCGCAAAGCAGCTCAGTTTCTGCTATTATTTACACTGTAGCATCTTCCCTTATATACCTCAGGCTACTGGCATGAAGAAGCATCACTTAAAAAGTAATTTAGCAAATAAGTATACTTTCCCTGGGGTGCAAATAAGAGAAAAAGTTGTAGTAAATAGCTAATGTAAGCAAAAGGTGCCTTGGGGGAACCCTAAGAATCACTTCTTTGAAACCAGCAATAACTTCTGGTGCTATTGGTCCTGAGGCAGCAGCAGTCAACATTGTTTAAAAAAGCTCCCTTATGGTGTACTCATTAATTAACTGCACTGTTTGTTGATTCTGGATTGATTCAGTTTGTTCTCAGGAGAGCGTTTTTGGAAACTCAGTAATGCCTTGATGCAGAATTTCATCTTCAGGCCCTAAATTCCCAGGATGCTGCTTTATTGGGACATATAGAAGATCAAGTAAAAAGGAGAATTTGTTAGACAAAAATGATAATCAAAATATTTTAAATTCAGATGTAATTTTTGAAGATTTTCCCCATAGAGCTAAAAAATTACCTGCAGCAAAGCTTGACTGACAGGCAGGCTTTATCAAACAGAGACCAAGACAAATGGCATGCAAAACAGAGAGGAAAGTATTTGCTCCTAATTACTCGAGAAAGCATTTTAATTAAGTTGTTTGCCAATTAATGCCTCATTTTTAACATTCCATAAATATTTAAACATTTTTCATAAACTTTTCTTCACAGGGAAACACTTGCGAATGTTGTTAAAGAGATTCTTTGGGATCTTTTAATACATTACACTTTACAATTTAAGTTTCATCTGCTCTTCTTGTGAATAAATAAGCAAAGGAATATGACATTTCATGTCAGAAATGGCCTATCAATATGTCTGTATCAAATCTATATCAATAAGATATTTGAAATATCGTCTTGTGAGGACTGTCCTTCTATTGTATGAATGAGAGACTTAAATTATGTTGGACCTGCACTAGAAACAGACTAGTGAAATGCAAAAGCAAATAAATACAGATCCCTCTCCTTTTTCATATTCCTTCAGACTAATCTCACTCAGGGCTGTTTATTACCAGTCTTGCTCCTAAAAAATATTTTGGTTCAAAAAAGTTAATTAAGAAAAAACAAGAAACAAGTGTCAAGAAGGGAAACTGGAATGATCTTGGTTCTGGCTGCATTTTAACCCATGTGCAGCTGTACCCTTCGTCTGTAGGGACTTGCTCAACCTACAAGCTTAAACCCTCTCTCCCCCAGAAACCTGCTCCTACGCTCGTGCGCACAGTGAGTGGAAATGAAAGTACCCACACTCAAACGACTGCTCTCTCCATCTCGACAAGCCTCTGGATTTCTGCATACAGAAAACAAATGCCTCTTTCTCCTCCCATTTTAAAGGCTTCCTGTTTTTACAGAGCAGCTGACTCTTTATTTAAAACTTCACACAGGCACTTTATCTGTTTATTTATTCATTCATTTGCTCTCCCCAGAACTTTCCTTACTCGTCCAAGGTTTGTTTGCTCAAATGACCACAACTTCCCTTATCTCAGAGATTGACCTTAGATTTTGAAAACTAGACCCAGCCGCACCCCCCCGTTGCTGTCATTAGTCATTTGTGATTGGAACCAGACTTGGTCTGACGATGCAGGAGAGAGACAGCCTGGGCTTGAAACACCAGTGGTCTAGATGGGAGGGGACACAGGTAGTGGGGTTTATGTACAGATGGGCAAGGGGACAGGACAAGATTGAGGGGGAGGAGGAGGAAGGTGCAGCTGGGAAGTCCACCGCTGGGTGAAGCACTATGGCCCCGGCACATCTCAAGGGCCTTCCCAGCCCTTTGGCACTCGCTGGATCAGTTCTTGCAGAGACTGGGTCCCTACTGGCCCCCTGCCATCTGGAGTTGCTGTTCAGTCTGTCTGCTCGACTCATAAAACAGCAGCAAACGCCGACCCCAGGGCAGGAGGGGGTCAGGTCTAGAAGGACATACTATGGGTTCACCTCCATCTCACTAGGGTGAAAATGGGGATTGGCAGCTCCCCAGCCATGACTGTCTAATGGACATCACAGACTGTCAGCTGTTTCTTCAGCACTACTCATCTTAAAAATTTTTGTTCCTAAAGGTTTGTCGATTTATAGCTATAATCAAATTAGAGCACAGTAAAGCTGACCAGTTCCACCACACAGGTTTTTCTCAGTTTGAGCATCTGCAGCACGGAATGAAAGTCTGGAAATGACGTCCTCTTGGATGTCTTTGTCAAGTTTATAACTAGCCCTCTTTTCTTGCCCATTTCCCTCTGTCTCCCCAAGTTCCTCACGCAGACTTGGGGCAATGTATACCTGCTGTGAAGCAGCCCTCACCTGTCTATGGAGATAGCTGAGTTACAAGGTCAGAATGAAGATGTGTTTACCAAACAGAGTAATAAGTAAGTTATTAATTAGTTTAGAGGGTAAGTTTTGCAACCAGTACTCCCAAAGTCATAAGGGACTCTACCAAAAAAATTCCAACTAAAATTGTTTATTCAGAAAATGCCTTTAAAAAGAAGGAAAAAATACTGCCTGTTCAAACTGTTCCTATTATGAGAAAGGAAGACCTCAAAGGAAATTTTCCCTACCAGGGGGGTTTCTTTGTAACTTAGTCACCAAACAAAATCTAGGAAGCCCATTAAATTAAATACTTTTTCTGCTTTCTCTACTGAATTTTAGAAAGAAGACAAAGAAAGAGGTGACAAGCCCCTGAGAAAGAAAGGAAAAAACACAAACAAAGTTGTAAGACGCTAAAAAGCAGAGAGGAGCCCTATTAACAGGTAAATAGGATGAAGGACAAAAAGTGTTTGAATGAAGGTTAACCCAAGGGAGTCCTGAGGCTGACTTAGGCTCCTGGGTCCTGCCATGCTATGAATATTAAGCAACAGCTCAGCTTTTCCTGTGTCTTGTAGCGCACAGCTCCTCTCAGAGTTTTTGCCCATGGAGATGCTAAGACAGGGGCTCCTGATCACACCCAGAGTCCAGAGAAGGCACATGTCAAAATAAGAAGCACTCCCTTTTTTTCCCCCACCATTCGTAGTGGGGTCTTACCCCCTCAAGAATCAGCAGCTTCTGTCTAGACTGCCTTCAGAAAGGGGCACAGATGGTCTCCACAAAGGTCCTTCAGCCATGCCGAATAGGACACCTCTTTCCAGAATTGTAAGATCTCCCCTGAGCAGGGAACATTTCACTTCTGCTCTTTAAAGCACTGAGATCAAGAGCTGCAAGACTTCACTTCTGCTTTCTAACAACATCTCACTGCTGAACTTAGCTAGAAAATTAAATTCACATGTAGCTACTCACAGAGGAAATATACTGTCTGGCCAAATGGCAGGAGCTCATAATGCCCGATAACCTTGGTGGTTCACAGGGGATGTGATTCCTGTGGCTCCCAAGTCTGTGGGAGGAACTTGGTAGGGCTGGGGAGACTGAGGACAAGCAGCTGTGCTTGAGCTCAAATCATGCCTTCCCTTTGAGGACAAATAGAAATAGTAGAAATGCATAATAATAAGACATTCACAACTTTTCTTTAGCTGGTGTCAAGTGGAGCAGCCTACCGCTGCCAGAAGCACAGGTGTATTGCAGAAAGGGGACTGGACCCCCTGCCTCGTGTGTTCGGGGCAATCAAGCTTTTCTTCCATTTGCTGGGTTGAATTTCAGCTACAAGCAAGGAACAGTCTCCATGAAAGGCAAGCATGAGGACATCCGTATCTGTGTATCAGGCACAGATTTCCCACTAGGCAGACAAGCAGGTTTTAATGTCAGGCAATACCTGTCTGAAGTCTTTCCTTCTCCTGCAAGAGCTGTATGAAAAAGACAAGTCCTTCGCTTAAGGACCTGTTTTCTGAGTCTGGATTTTTCTGATGGCAATAAGCCAAGACTTCGAGTTTTGGAGGACTGATTTTGCATGATCCTTTGAGCAGTATGAAGAAAAGTCACACATAACATAACCAGTTTGCAAGGTTTTGATAGGATATGTAGGAAGAATATTTTCTTTCTGTCACATGCTGTTCTCATGGGTGTTGTTTTTTTAAACTTTGTTCTATCGCTTGCTGAAAGTCAACAAAATTCAAGGGATTTAAGGAAAGAAAATCACAATGTATCCTGGTTAGCAAAGATCACCCAATAATCAGTTCTATGGCTAAAGCACAGCATGGGAGCAAACCAAGGATCTTTGGCCCCTCTTACACATTTGTTACCTTTGTCTGCATTAAGGAAGACAACTATGAGAATCTGGAGTAACTCCAAACATTTGCCAGCTGGTTTTGAATGTTCTCAGCTGTGTGTGCTGTTGGATAATCTTAGACTTATTTTGTGCTGTTTGTTGCTGCCAGATAGTGTTACTGTTTAATGACAATGTTAGAGGAGGCAAAAGTAGGTCCAGCTTCTGAGCTAGAAATAAGCCTACGTTGCTCTGGCTGAAAGTTAATGCGGTCTGAAAAGAGCAAAAAATAATCCTCTAGTGTATTCATTTGGCTGCTTCTCCTAATACTTGTGGGAAAATAAACAATTTTCAGACCTTTAGTTTTGGTTTTCTTCCCTTCCATTATTAAGGCCAGTACTTTTCTCTCGTGAAAAAATGAAAGTACAGACCGAAAGCCCTTGCAGAATTTCTGTTAGATCACCAGCCTGATCACCAGCATTCGGTTCCTTCCCTTAACCTTGCAACAAGTTTTGATGATTTTCCCTCCAGGCTCATGGAATTTTTCTGATCTACTCCTAGATCCAAATGGACATTCATAGGCAGGCCAAATACTCCTGCTTCCTGAACATTTACGCAGCGGTTCAATGATTCACTATTATTCTCTCTTAAAAACAAGATGTTCCATCTTGACCCCTAAAGTCACAGTCAGTTTCTTCCCAGCACAAGGTCTAATTAAAGACACAAGCGATCTAACAGAAATTTTGTCAAGCTCTCTGAAAACTGTGCATCAGAATTTGCTTAGAGAAGACAGTGTTTTTATTCAGTGGATTAATTTAAAACAACTGAAACTCTTAGTTAAAAATATTATGGGTCTGTTCAATGACATATACTTTGTTTTTTTTATCTAATTTTATCTTAAAAAAATCTCCCCCTCAGGTGTTTTTTTTTTATTTTTCCTTCAAATTCTCCTCACACTTTCAGCTACCACTTTCCTTTTCCTTACCGAAATGTTCCACTCTCTTATTTTAAACATGGAAAGTAATCAATAATTCAGACACTATTCACCTGTTCACATCTCAGTCAGTCTGATCTGTGGGACATCTATGTGGGATATATATGTGGGGTATATACGTGGGACATCTATGCCACCAAAATCTGTAGTTAGCTGCAAATAATTAGCTCACATTTCTAGAAATGTCTAATAAACCAGCTATGTTTTTGCTCTCAGAGTCCAGAATTAAAAGCCTGTTGAGAACCCTCTCGCAGACTCAGTCTTTCTAAACTTAGAGCTTATGGACATTGCTTGACGGCTAGAGTCTATCAGAAAATAAAAATAAGTCACAAGCAAAAGCTTTTACCAGGAAAGAACCATTTTGTCCCAAATCTCAGCTGGTTTTGGATTGTTGGAATGCTTAATTTTGTTCCTTGGAAACAAACAAACAAACAAACGTAAGTACATACCCACTTCAAAAGTCTTTTTGATTACAAATTTGTGATAAATAAAATTTAAAAAAAAGTTCCAACATGTGGTTCCCCAAAATATTCACAGAGGTAGGTTTTGAATCTCTGGATAGTATTCACACTAAATTGAGATCCTGTGAATCTGTTGGGTTTGGACTGCGCCTGCTATTTGGTGGAGTGATGTGGGCAGACCCTCAGAGCTGGTCTGGGCTCAGCAAACTTCTGCCTGGCCTGTGGCACGTGGTGGTTTCCAGGATCAAACTGGCTCTGCCTTGATGAGATTCAGGGGTTTTATCTTCATCATCATCATTATAGAATGGTCTGGTTGGAAGAGACCTTAAAGATCATCTAGTTCCAACCTCCCTGCCATGGACCTTGCCAACCCAGAGCCTCTTTTTTTTTCCACAGAAAGGCTACCTCTGTGCAGAGGCTGGGCAAAATACACCGTGTACTTTCAAGCACCTCCGCTGCCTAGAGGACCAGGACCCTGCTGTGGGCATACACCTGCGTATCAGTTTACATGCAGCCTAAGCAGGGTTTCTGTGGGCTGGAATAACTCTCATGGCCACGTAATTGAGATAGTTTTGAGGTCTAGACGCACCCTTACTATTGGCATTTAACTCTTTCCTCTAGGACACTTCCCATGGAACAACCAAGTACCACTCTGAAGGAGCACAGCATTTTGCAAGAAGGCCATTCTCTCAGAAGGACTTGAAATTGTAATGGTGTGCTGTCCTCATCTACCTGACACAGGCTTAAGGAATGAATAGTAGTCTTGTTCGAACAGAGCAGGAAAATGTTTCAGGCCTGCACTGTTTCAGCTCACTGCGTAGACACCAGGAAAGCTCCTGTGTGCATCTGGTGCTCCAGAGACGTGCAGCTGGTGCAAGGGGTAGGACGAGCAGCAAACAGCTGCTCTCTGAGGTACGTTCCCCTTGGGACGGAGCATATCTCTAGTCAGAAATATGTCAGGGGGTTAGTGCTAGCTGAACCAGAAGTCCCACCCAGCTGAAACAGCCAGCAGGGAGTGCCTGGCAGCAATGCCAGGGAAGTCACATCGTGGAGGGACGGAAAAGACAAGGAGCAGTGTGGGATGGCTGTGTGAGTGCAGCCCTGTGCTTCAGGCCCTCAGAGCGTAGCCCGTGTAGACAACGGGGGCTGGCCCCTGCCTGCCATCTCCCCCCTGGGCCTTCCTCACTGCCCTGGGGTTAGTCTCTGGCACCATTCGGCACAACCCTCTGAAATGGTGCTCTCACCTGCTAAGAAAAGCCCCTGCATCTACAGGGAGACTTGGAGTCCACACCAGAAATCCTGACCCACCAAGAGGCCTGAGGAGAATTTAGGGACCCATCAAATGGAGGAAATATGGTGAACCTGAGCCCTTCCCGTGCCAGTTTCTGCTCTGTCCCAGAAGCAAGAGGGAAGTGCCACCTTCTCTGTGTCCTGTCGTTTAATAAGCCTGTGCCCTGCTTGACTGCTTGAAAGGGACCAAGTCCCTGCTTTCGTGAGAGATTTCTGGAACCTAATGCTTAGGTTTGCTCCCACGAGTGGTTCCCTCATTTATAGGGATTTAAAATGTTGCACCACACCCCTGCTGATTTCTGGCAGCCCCTCACTTCGAGCAGTGACCCTTTTAAACCCCACTCCAAGAAATTTTAACTCATTGCACCTACTGCATTTGGAGTCCAGTGTCTTCCCAGCCTGAAGGCCTCTGTCATTTTTACTGGCAATACTAGACTTGGCCTGTAGGCCAAAACCATAAACCTGACATAAACTTTGTCAGTTTATCCTTCACCTTAAATGGGTACTTCTTTTACCTCCTGAAGGAAGCTGGATCTGCCATGCAATAAATTGCACCTTTTGGCAATTTTAGTTCACTTTTAGATGTGCTTAGGTTAGTGTAATGAAAGGATCTTTCTAAAGGTGTCACGGCTCAGTAATAAAAAGAGTCCTTGTGAGAAGGAAAAATGAAAATCCATCCCTAGCTTTGCTGTAGCATGTAGTTTCCAGCCACTAACTCACAGAATTACAATAAGGCTCCCACGTCCCAGCTCTCATTAGAAACAGCCTACACTGGTCCCACACATAGCATGGATTTACTTCCCACTCCTTTCTTGCTAGACTCTGGTAGATATGACAATTTAGTGTTGTCCATTTTGCAGAGATATAAAAGACTAAGAAGACACAGCGCGTATTCTCCTTGTCCCTCAGCATGTCTCCCAGGTCCTCCTTGTTTTTAAATTGCTTCACCAGCATCCATTGATATATAGGCAAACATATGTCAAGATAAATCTTTCACCTTGTTCTCCACTGACACATTACAAAGATAACAGCTGCCACTAGATTTTGATTAACCATTTTAGAAGATCTTTTACTAACCTATCCCCAACCCAAATCTCTTACTGCTAAGTGTAATTTGTTCTACCTCCAGACAGCAAAAATATCTATGTTCTGGTGACATGTGTCTTACATAAATTAAGAATTAAGAATTTTCAAGTCGGTTTTAGGAACTAGGTGTTAAAAAAACCCCAAACAAATGATGCTGAAGCATCTGCAAATGCAAAGAGATCCCCCATCTGCATCACTGTCCTTTAAAACCTGTCCCCTGAGTCTCTCAGGTGCATCTGGAAAGAAAATACTTGATCCCATATCTGAGAATAGTAGATTGCTGTCTGGATTTTACTAGTGAATACAGTTTTCAGACAGCAAGTGGTATTTAAGCTTAGTTGCAAAGACAGGCACACAAATCCATTTTTATATATATCATCCACTTCTGCAGGGATAAAGAGGAAAATCCTTAATATCCTTCTTCTAGCCCTCTTTAGTCAGAGATTTACACACAGATTTATTTCAATTCCAGTTGATAATGACTTGTAAGAGTCTTGATGTCTTTGGAAAAATCAGCCTTGGCAGTTCTCCATTGACCCCCATAGTCAAGAGCACCACATCATCTTGAAAATGGCTTGTTTGTGTGGCTGAGAAGAAAATCCAATCTACTTACATATTAGGTCAATTATTTAAATTAAATATTATCATAAGGCTTCCCTTTAAGTGTGCTTGGCATGATTTGGGTTTGTTATTTTCACAAACTATCAGCTAAATATTTATTGTATTGTTATTTCTGTTTAACATAACCTGCTATCAGCACCAGGGGTTAATGGATTTACCTTTTGTGTTAGGGGAAACCAACATGTGGGTTGTGTTTCAGCCACAATCAGTGGTACTAAATTCATGAAATAGCAAAAACTTTTGTGCAGTGTAAGTTATTTAGAGGAGAAAAAAAATCAATACCATGTAGAAAATGACAAGAGTAAACATGGAAATTAACTCCTGGCACATCTTTTGTTCTGGGTTGTAATACTCATATGAAGATTGCCCCTTTTTAATAGCTTTCGAAAGAATTTCTTGCATAATGGCATTTTAGTCATCATGTTAATGTCAACAAACAAGGCAGATTAATGCTTATAATCCCGAGCTGTCTCACACTCTGCTTATTAGCACTGTAGGCAGATCTTCATTAGGATGAATGACATCTGAATCTATAAGCTCGTCACAACAGAGGCACCTTCTTGCTGTGGTGTCACCCTGCAGATGACAATGTCGGCCATTATGAATGACACTCCGCAATTCGTTACTTCCTGCCTCAAATTGCAGTTAATCTTTCATCCAAACTGTACACATGTGCAGCTTTAAGTGGGCTATCACAGCAAGTACCCAGTAATGCTGCAAGCACATGGAGAATGACAGAAGGTAAATTGCTTGTCAGGAGGTCTGTATTTCAATTCACAGCATATTCCAAACACGTTGTGGTGAAAGCTCTCCACAACAGCTGCTTTCATTGCTAACTATTTTTGATGTAAATGTCAATAAAGCTCCAGGCCCTGTCATATTTTTGGCAAAGACTGTCCATCTTTCGCTATGCAGGCTGGCAGGTTGAGCTCCATTTATCTACTCTTAGGAACATGTCCTATAATAATGATCGTCTCTGGAGACCGTTTAGAGTGATTGAAAGCAGCGATTGGGACAATAGGCTGCTGAATTTCATTGCTGGATTGGGTTGACAGGTGACTGCTTTTATATCCTCTAATCTGGAAGAGATGGAAATAAAACCCACACTTATATCTAATCAACAGACAGGCATCTACCGATTGCAAATCTGTACCTTCAGCTTACCTTTTTCATTGGAACAACTTAACTATGAATTATTACAGGACTCTTAAGTTTGTCCAGTGGTCAGAGGGTTTTCAGAAGAAGGGAAGATGGAGCAGATATGTGTTGCCTCACTAGACGTGAGAAGTAGAGAAAGAACAAGTCACAGGCCCTATAACTCTACCAATAGAAACGCCAGCTGCTGCTTTTAGTAGCTGCAATCAAGATCTTCATTTTGCTTAATGAAAATCTCTGGGTGTTACAGAAAGAAGGAATTTCATTTTTAATCAAAGAGGCCATGAATGTTATACATTGCCCATGAATTTTAACATACTGATTGTAACAATGTACTTTTTTTGTGTCTTGCATTTCAGCAAAAGTTCTGTAAACTCACTAAGCTTCCTGTGGACTTTTTTTCCTTTGTGAAGTTGATAATTAACACACCACTGGGTTTTCCAAAGGAGATGGGAAGATGATCAGGTAGAATTCTGAAAACAGTATGGCAAATGGTCTAAAATATTCACTCTGCACCAGCATCTGGCTCTTTGGCAGACCCCAAAGACAGTTGTGCTGGCACCTTTGAAATTCCCTGCGAGTCCATGTAGTTGCCCATGGTTACACAGCAGCTGGGCTCTGGCTTCCTCCTCTTCCCCACTACCATGTCCCCCCCACCTCCATTCACCTTTGCTTCTGTAAATCGTATGCACTTCTGCCCATTAGCGATGCCCGTCTTACATCCATTTCCCCCTCTGATTTTCAGATTAGGGGGTAGAGGGTAATCGAGAGTTTATACTTGCCCATCTCCTTTTGTTGAAATCCACATTGGTGTGGTTTTGTTCACATTTTACACTGATTTTGTTTACTAGAATCTCGATCTCTATAATACTGAGCAGCTTTCTTAGCTCTAGGCAATGCTGACACAAGTCGTGAGAATAATATGATTAAAAGCAGTTAACTGCCCAGTCACTAGCTGTCAGAGTCAAATCTCTGACAAAAACCTAATTCAAAAAACTCCGTGCAGTACTATCTGAGTTCTAGCCTTCAATTAAAAAAAAATCAAACAACTGAATGCTTTTTGACTTTGGTAAGCCTTCAATAACAGCAGTTTTATTTTGGAATTTTGAGGCTGTATTGGGTTTGCGTGGCAAGGTTTCG
>NW_009604283.1:0-831 GCF_000690535.1 Cariama cristata | reverse complement strand
TTGACATTTGAATGGTATAAAGCATCTTAGTTTTTTTATACTCTGTGGTATCCAGCAAGTTGTAATTGTACTTTGGTTTACCTGTGCCTGCTCTTCCCTCTATACAAAATTTAAGTCTCATATACGGTGAGGAGGCATTCTAGATGTTACTCTGTTAAAGCAGCAAATGCATGCTGTACTTTTGGGGTGGTTTTTTTTTGATTTGAAAACAAATTAAAGGCAAGATACTGACTGCGTCTGTTTCTGCTGCATGAGACCTACCTTGCCTGTAGGCAAAATTCCATTTTTTTTTTATATGGTGAAGCTACTGTTCTATTGTCCTGCCAGTATCTTGATGCCTTCAGTAAATTTCCTAGCTTGGAAAACCTCAGCTGGTGGGTACTTGCCGTTATTGCTCTCAATGGCCGTTATTGCTTTCAATGTCATAAAGATTAGTCATCTTCCTCTTGGGTATCTTTCTAGAAAGAGATGTATATTCCGATCAAGTCTCTGCGAAGCTCGAGCCTAGACTAGACTGTTCCGCCCAGTACTGCGTAGGGAAGAGCATGTCCCCATGCTAGTGCATACAGAGTTGGCAGTACTCCTTCATTAGTGCCCCCTCATTATCTTATGTGTTGACTGCGCTTTAAACATTGTCAGTTTTGACGACTTTTGAACTGCGTTTTTAGAAGTGTATTTTTTTCTGTTGTTGAAGGCTTGAAGGCCTTCGGAGTTTGTGCCCCAAGCTTCCTTGTTAAGAACTGAGGGATTAAGTGTGTGAATCATGGTGTTACTTGGGGGGGGTGCTTTGGTTTTAAGACCTCATTACTTGTGTAATTGGTGAGAATCCTG
>NW_009604282.1:32286-63200 GCF_000690535.1 Cariama cristata | reverse complement strand
GACTCACGTTGGAGAAGTTTGTGAAGGACCATCTCCTGTGGGAGGTCCACCATGCTGGAACAGGGGTAGAGTGTGAGGAGTCCTTCCCCTGAGGAGAAGGAGCGGCAGAGACAGCGGATGATGAACTGACCACAACCCCCATTCCCTGTCCCCCTGTGATGCTGGAGCAGAGGAGGTAGAGAAAATCAGGAGTAAAGTTAAGCTTGGAAGGAGAGAGGGGTGGGGGAAGGTGTTTTTAAGATTTGTGTTTGTTTCTCATTACCCTACTCTGATTTGATTGGTAACAAATTAAACTAATTTCCTCAAGTTGAGTCAATTTGCCCGAGACAGTAATTTGTGAGTGACCTCTCCCTGTTCTTATCTCAACCCACAAGCCTTTCATTACATTTTCTCTCCCTTGTCTAGTTGAGGAGGGGTGTGACAGAGTGGCTTTGATGGGCACATTTTGTCCAGTCTGGGTTTGTCCGTCAGTATATGTTTGGAATAGTGAAGATCAGTCTTCAGTTGTAATGGATTTAATACAATTAAAAGACAAAAAAAAAAAAAACAGCACACTAGTTATTTTTACTTTTTCCATTAGAAAAAGGTGGAATGTAAACCTTACAAGACATTCTGGACAACATTAGCATAAATATTTTTCTAGAAAAAAAGATAAGTAAACTGGAAAAGTATTAAGAAGACTAATACTTTGTTGACTGCTGTAACATGAAGCTGAAACAAGTAAGTGGTCAACACTGAGGAATACAAAATATATATATCTAGGATGCTCAGATTATTTACTTTAGGAAATCTGAATACATTAAATGCAGTACATGCAGCCATACAGCAAGCGAAATAGGAAAGAAATTGTTTTTCAAAGATGGAATAAAAGAAGGAGAACATTCTGTGTTGAGTAAATGATCCTCCTAGCTAGTAAAAAAATCACATAGTATCAATGATGAGATAGTAAAACTTGATAGCTGGTGATCTGAAGCTTTAGCGTTACATGATTAACTGTATTTCATAAGACAGTTACAGTTCGGGCTTTTTCCACTAAATAGATTATCCATTTCATCCATGAACTGTCAATAGCTGACTTAAAATATATTTTCATACGTGTGTTGCACCTTGCACTTCACTGGAAGCCAAAGATCTTCAGTACATCTGAAGTCAGATCCAGGATTTTCACATTCCACTGCTGAATGTTTCCATCACTCCTTCTCTCATTTTCAAGATATGAAGACTGGAATTTAATGTTATAGAGACACTGTGATCAGTCAGTCAAGTTTCCTAACAAAGCAAATAAAACATGATATAAAATGTATCTTCCCTAACTGGAAAAAATCTTCCCTAACTGAAAAGCCTGAAAAAAATACTTACAACCACACAAAAATGGCCTGTGACTTTCAGTAACTGAGTCAAATAGCTAAACTGCTGTCTTTCAAATTATTCTTATCACAAAAATAAAGTCTATCTGTAATACACCCATTCCCTCAAAGATGGAAGAATTAATATGCTGGTTTGTCAATCTCTGTAGCATGCATGCAGTTTCAGACACCTGTGGTGGAAAAGTTTCTGGAATAATGATAACAATCAACTTCTCTTCAATTTAGAGCAGATCCTTTAAATTATTTGAGTTCAAAGGAGCTTTCTGGATGAAATGCAGAGGTGGTATATATTCCTGAAGAGGGAAATACCACAGCTATAATGGAGTATTTTCTGTTCAGCAAAGCAAAGAGAATGTTTGTTTAGAGAGCATCTAAAATTGCTCAGCTATTTTAAATGCATATATTTACCCGTTTAGTATCAGCAGCTGCTATGTAAATCATGGAATGGTTTGGTTGGAAGGGACCTTAAAGACCATCTCATTCCAACCCCCTTGCCATGGGCAGGGACATCTTCCACTAGACCAGGTTGCTCAAAGCCCCATCCAACCTGGCCTTGAACACTTCCAGGGAGCAGGCATCCACAACTTCTGGGGGCAGTGCCTCACCACTCTCATGGTGAAGAATTTCTTCCTTACATCTAATCTAAATCTACCCTCTTTCATTGCCCCTTGTCCTATCACTACATGCCCTTGTAAAAAGTCCCTCCCCAGCTCTCTTGTAGGCTCCTTTTAGGTATGAAAGGTCTTCCCAGAGCCTTCTCTTCTCCAGGTTGAAAAAATCCAACTCTCTCATGAGGCCTGTCTTCATAAGAGAGGTGCTCCAGCCCTCTGATCATCTTCATGGCCCTTCTCTGGACTCACTTCAACACGTCCATGTCCTTCATGTGTTGAGGGCTCCAGAGCCAAATGTAGTACTCCAAGTGGGGGTCTCACAAGAGTGGAGTATAGAGGGAGAATCATCTCTCTTGACCTGCTGATCACGCTTCTTTCGATTCCACCCAGGATATTGTTGGTTGGCCTTCTGGGCTGCAAGCACACATTGGCAGGTCATGTTGAGCTTCTTGTCAATCAACACTCCCAAGTCCTTCTTCTCAGGGCTGTTCTCAATCCATTCTCCACCCAGCCAGTATTTGTGCTTGGGATTGCCCCAACCCATGTGCAGAACCTTGCACTTGGCCTTGTTGAAGTTCATGAGATTCACATGGGCCCACCTCTCAAGTTTGTCAAGGGAATCCTGGCCCTTTGAAGAAAAAAAAGTTAATAAGTTTAACTAGCCATGTCACTTTGGAAAAAACTAAGCTCTATGCACTGTCAGATGCCTCTGGTTACTGAGAAATCAGAAAAAAATGCCATTGTTCAAAACAGCATTTGGACTAGCATATTCAAAACAAAGTGTTTGCCCTAAAGGTTATCAGATAGCGAGGGAGCTATTTCACTGAGAGAAAAATCTTTTGCTCTGTATTAGGAAATATTCAAAGCAGTTACTTGGTTATTCTTTCACGTATTTTCAAAGCACTATGCAATTCTAGCCAATCGTCTGAGTCCCAAAGGAAGATGAAGGAACTCTGTAGGAGAAAATTTTGTTAATATAAAACCAAAAAAAGAATTTTTGCTCAACATTGGAAAGATCTTATAGCAAGTTTACAAATGTATTCGTGCAAAAAAAAAAAAGCATTCTCTTGCGTGTCCAGGAGTACTGCGATAATAAATGTTAAAGTCTAATGTTTTGCACATCACATGATAGAAGTCTAAGTTCACTGACATAATCACAGGTGAAAGTGGTGTAAATTAACACAACTTCACTGACTGCAAGTAGTATGAATTATTTTCCAATTTTTAGCCATTCAAAAATAGAAAAATAGTGGAAAAGTATTTGTTAGCTTTTGTGCTTGAATTTGCTGATTTAACTGACTGTTTTTCCGCAAATAGATATATATATTAGTCTTACAATTGCAAGTTGTAACAGGTGTATCGGTTACTTTTACGAATCAGTTCAACATGTTCAAACATGCACTATATTGCTTTTTCAAATAACTTTGTCTTTCAAAACTTAGAATGTATTATTCAATTCCAGTCAGAAATATTTGGGCATATCTTCCAGTCTGCAATGATAAAGAACTTTCAAACCTTGAAGTCAGTGGAAAGCAAAATTATTCAGATATGCCCAAAAAAGTATTAGCATTGAACATCTCCTCAGATATTGCTGATTATATTTTAATATCTATTTGGTCTTAGTGCTTGTTGCTAATTTATTTGGTGGAGATAAAAAAAAAAAGTAGGAAGGAGGAATGAGCAGGAACATAGGAAGGCGTAGTTGGCTCCTACACCCATGAAATACAATGGGAGTTATGGTCAGGCTTCACCTCCAGTCCCTAGGAAAAAATACAGAAACTTATTATGAGAAGTGAGAGAAGGTGAAAACTTTCTGTGCTTTAAACTGTTTGCTTATTTGTGGAAACGAAAGAGTTATCTTTTATTCCTTGGGTGACTGAATCCCCCAAAGCATTCAGAAGCCATTTAGTTATATTTTCTTTATTCTCCCACTTTATAAAGTTACAGTAGAAAAATGTTAGTAAGAGACTGTGGGTTTAGCCATTACCAGTCCAAACACCAGTGTCTTCTCAAGGAAATTTGTCCCGTGCAATTTTTTATCAAGATTTTGTGGACTGATAAAGTCTAGGATATTAAAGTGGTGACTTTGTAAAGGAACATGCATTCCCCTCCTCACAACATCATGACCAGGAAACTACAGGCCAGTCAGCCTCACCTTCATCCCTGGATAAGAGATGGGGCAGCTCCTTCTGGATATCATCTCTAAGCAAGTAGAGGAAAAGAAGGTTATCAGGAGTAGTCAACATGGATTCACCAAGAGGAAGTCATGTCTTACCAATCTGATAGCCTTCTACAGTGGCACAAGTGGCTGGGTAGATTAGGGGAGAGCAGTGGATGTTGTCTGTCTTGGCTTCAGCAAGGCTTTTGACACTGTCTCCCACAACATCCTCATAGGTAAGCTCAGGAACTGTGCATGGGATGAGTGGACAGTGGAGTGGATTCAGAACTGGCTGAATGGCAGATCTCAGAGGGCAGTGATCAGAGGCACAGAGCCTAGTAGGAGCCGTGTAGCTGATGGTGTTCCCCAGGGGTCAGTCCTGGATTTGGTCTTGTATAATCTATTCATCAACAACCTGGATGAAAGGATGAAGTGTTCCCTCAGCAAGTTCACTGATGATACAAAACTGGGAAAAGTGGCTGATACACCAGAAGGCTGTGCTGCTGTTCAGCAAGACTTGGCTAGCCTGGAGTGTTGGGTGGAGAGGAACCTAATGAAGTTCAACAAGGACAAGTGTAGAGTCCTGCACCAAGGGAATAATAACCCCATGCACCAGTATAGGCTGGGGGTTGACCTGCTGGAGACCAGCCCAGCAGAGAAGGACCTGGGAGTCCTGGTGGACAATGAGTTGACCATGAGACAGCAACGTGCCCTTGTGGCCGTGAAGGCCAATGGTATCTAGGGGTGGATTAGGAAGAGTGTGACCAGTAGGTCAAGGGAGGTTATCCTCCCCCTCTGCTTTCACCTGGTGAGGTCACATAGAATCATAGAATCATTATGGTTCCAAGAGACCTCAAAGATCATCAAGTCCAACCTTCTACCCAATGCCACCATACCCACTAAACCATCTCTTGAAGTGTGACATCTAAACGTCTTTTGAACACCTCCAGGGATGGTGAGTCCACCACCTCCCTGGGCAACCTGTTCCAATGCTTAACGATTCTTACAGTGAAGAAGTTCTTCCTCATATCCAACCTGAACCTCCCCTGAAGCAACTTGAGACTGTTTCCTCTTGTCCTATCACTAGTTACTGTGGAGAAGAGATCAGCCCCCACCTCGCTGCAACCTCCTTTCAGGTAGTTGTAGAGGGCGATAAGTTGTCCCCTCAGCCTCCTTTTCTCCAGACTAAACAACCCTAGCCCCCTTAGCCACTCCTCATAAGACTTGTTCTCCAGGCCCTTCACCAGCTTTGTTGCATCTGGAGTACTGTGTCCAGTTCTGGGCTCTCGAGTTCAAGAAAGACAAGGAACTACTGGAGAGATCCCATCAGAGGGCAACAATGATTAGGGGACAGGAACATCTCCCTTATGAGGAAAGGCTGAGAGAGCTGGGTCTTTTCAGTCTGGAGAACAGAAGGCTGAGAGGAGCTATGATCAATGCTTATAAATACCTTACGGGTGAATGTCAAAAGGATGGAAGCAGACTCTTTTCAGTGGTGTCCAGTGACATGTTAAGGAGCGCAAGGTGCAAACTGAAATACAGGAAGTTTCATCTTAATATGAGGAAGAACTTCTATATTTTGAGGGTGGCAGAGCACTGGCAGAGGCTGCCCAGAGAGGCTGTGGAGTCTTCTTCTCTGGAGATATTCAAAACCCGCCTGGACATGATCCTGTGCAACTTACTGTAGGTGAACATACTTTGGCAGGGGGATTGGACTAGATGATCTGCAGAGGTCCCTTCCAACCCTGATGATTCTGTGATTCAGTATAACTCTGCAATCAATTGGATTTTAAAGTGAGAGACCCAAAGACAGTCTTCACTTGATGCAGGGAAAAAACTGAGACTTAAAGAAGGGATTTTTTCATGCTTTTTCACCTAGCAAAGTCAAAATGAATTGTGGACAAACTCTTCAGGTCACAGAAGTTACACATTGATTCCAATTTATTTGTCCTACAGTGTATTTAATTAGCACTGGACACATAAAACTTGCAGTGGTTTTGTTTTTTTAAGGTTGAGGGTAGGTTTGAGAGGTTTCATCAGCCTCATGAAAGCTGACTAAGAACATTTGTTGTCTTCCACTTGAAAATTTTTCCCTTTCTTGTCTTCATATCTTTATTCTGCACTGCTTTTTGTAAGAGTAGACTGAAGTAAATCCTGGATAAGGGATAAAGAGTTGAATATCTGGCAAAATAAGAGTTTAAATTAATCTATAAAACTGTGTAGCTTCATTTAACACATGAACTTGTGATTAGATTAATTTTACGATATCTTCACTTTTTACGCTGTCTTATTGGAAGTTGTTCTTTTAGTGTACTGGCGACAGAGCAAGGGAAGTCATCAATGTTTTTTATTTATTTATTTTTGCTGTTAAATGTCAGAGATTAAAATTTCAACTCTTTTTTCCTCTGAATAATTCCTTCTCCTTTTTTTGCTTATGGACTTACACAAGTTTTCTTCTGAATGTGAACAGATGCAATGTTCTACTCTGGGCAGTAAAAGTTGTAGAAGGAGGGATTTTGGGGGATCTCAACAGCAAAAACTTTCCATTTCTTCTTTACATTGTTGAGATTTACAAGCATTCTGGTTTCTATTCCTGGCTGTCCATCAGTCCCCATCATGTTCTGGGACACAGAGTGGGTGATGGGAGGTGAAAGAAAGTATATCAGATCCAGGAGAGCAGGTTTATTCATGTTTACAAGACACAAAAAATCACTATGACAAATTCAGACGACTCATGATCTTATCATACATTGGTAGTAGAGTTGTAAAGAACCCAAATTAGAAACTCTGTTACCTGACATTTGCTCTTAGTGAAGAGAAGATATGTATCTAATCTTACCAGGGTCTAACCACTATTTTCATCTACTCATAAGTCTCTCAATTTGTTTCTCCTGTGACAAGATCTTTAAATTAGATTTCTTAGTGGAGTGTCTAAAGGTGGGAGTCTTGAACCTGGGACAGAGTAATAACGTTTTCCAGAAAAAAATCACAATTCCTGAAGATATCTGTAAAGTGATATAGGTAAAGCAAATAGTTCTATATATAACAAATTATCTCTGTTGCTAACATGACAACAATTGAGAATATTAACTGGAAGAAAGCTGATTCTGTGTAAAACTAGAGACCTGCGTACCTCTCTTATTTCTGTTCTGGCACCAACCATGGTATGATTAGACGTTAATAGTAAATAGTAAACAGACAAGAGACTGACACCCACCTTGCTACAACCTCCTTTCGGTTAGTTGTATAGAGCGATAAAGTCTCCCCTGAGACTCCTTTTCTCCAGGCTGAACTACCCCAGTTCTCTCAGAGCTCATAAGACTTGTTCTCTAGACCTTTCACCAGTTTCATGGCCCTTCTTTGGATGCACTCCAGCACCTCAATGTCTTTCTTGTAGTGAGGGGCCCGAAACACAGTATTTGAGGCATGGCCTCACCGATGCCAAGCACAGAGGGACAATCACTTCTCTTGTCCTGCTGGTTACATTATTCCTGATATAAGCCAGGATGCTCTTGACCTTCTTGGCCACCTGGGCACACTGCTGGTTCACATTCAGCTGGCTGTTGACCAACACTCCCAGGTCCCTTTCTGCCAGGCAGCATTACAACCGAAGGCAGCATTACATCACTCATGCCGAAGCCTGTAGCATTGCATGGGGTTGTTACGACACAAGTGCAGGAGCCAGCCCTTACCCTTGTTGAATCTCATACAGTTGGTCTCAGCCCATCAATCCAGTCTCTCCAGGTCCCTCTGTTTTTTTTTTCAAGCAGGCAAACACTTCTGCTGAACTTGGTGTAGTCTGCAAACTGACTGAGGGTGCACTCGATCCCCTCATCCAGATTATTGATAAAGATATTAACAGAACTGTATGAGATTCAACAAGACCAAGTGCCGGGTCCTGCACTTCAGTCACAACAACCACATGCAACGTTACAGGCTTGGGGGCGACTGGCTGGAAAGCTGCCCGGCAGAGAAAGACCTGGGGGTGTTGGTTGACAGCGATCTGAATATGAGCCGGCAGTGTGCCCAGGTGGCCAAGAAGGCCAACAACATCCTGGCCTGTACCAGAAACAGTGTGGCCAGCAGAACTAGGGAAGTGGTCATGCCTTTGTAACTCTGTGCTGGTGAGGCTGCACCTTGAATACTGTGTTCAGTTTTGGGCCCCTCACTACAAGAAGGACATTGAGATGCTGGAGAGTGTCCAGAGAAGGGCAACAAAGCTGGTGAAGGGCCTAGAGAACAAGCCTTATGAGGAGCAGCTGAGGGAGCTGGGGTTGTTTAGTCTGGAGAAGAAGAGGCTGAGGGGAGACCTTATTGCCCTCTACAACTACCTGAGAGGAGGTTGTAGTGAGGTGGGGTTGGTCTCTTCTCCCTGGTAACAAGCGATAGGACAAGAGGAAACGGTCTCAAGTTGTGCCAGGGGAGGTTCAGGGTGGACATTAAGAAGAACTTCTTCACTGTTAGAGTCGTTAAGCATTGGAACGGGCTCCCCAGGAAGGTGGTGGAGTCACCATCCCTGGAGGTGTTCAAAAAACGTTTAGATGTGGTGCTTCAAGACATGGTGTAGTGGGTTTAGCGGGCATATGGACATCGGGTAGACGGTTGGATTTGATGATCTTTGAGGTCTCTTCCAACTATAATGATTCTATGATTCTATAGAAATAAGCTATCTTGAAAATTTAAACTTACCATTATGAAAATGTTACAATAGAGAAGCTACGGGCAACAGCATTTTCTTGTTGTTAAAAGCTGATCTTGGGCTAAGTTACCATATTTGGCTTTGGCGTTCTAAGATTAGCAACTTTATGATGCCAGACAAGCTAATGTGGAAGAAATATTATGTTCTAATTTAGTAACTGAAACTACAGTTCTTTGGATTACTGAAAACAGTAGTTTCTGGTCAGTTGATAATAGTATGGAAATCTGTCTAGTCTTCATTAGTTGGCCCTTGTTTTGATGGAGGGTTTTCATGGACAATGTTTTAATAGTAAGAAGGAACAAGGGACAGACATATGTGTCAAAAGATGAGTTTTGAAAAACTGCTCTATTTTCTATCTAGTGTTCAGTCAAATAAATGGTTGGTTTGTCGCTCATTTAGGCTATAAGTTGAGTTTCCATATTATCTTCAACAGTGTTGAACAGTGTCTTTTATGAACCCTTTACATTGGTCTGAAATCCTTAGCTACTGAAAAGAAATAATTAAAAATCCCTACTATGTTATGTAGGAAAAATATGCAATCACATGAAGAATTCTGTACTGATATTTTGTGACCAAAGGCTCTATCTTCTGTAAAAATTTAAGTGATTCTCTTCTCTTTCCTTGGGTTTGTATATCGGTCAGTCCTATCTATTTGTAGATGATGATTAAGATGGGCAAAACCCCAAATACATTTGGAGAAATCCATGAGCAGTTCACATGGACATTGTTTTTTCAACACCAATGATCACCACGTAAAACTGGTAGTGTGTAGCTGTGAGTTAAGCATATAAATAGTAAGACAGACATTTATGATATCTTAAAAATTATTAGAAGCGCTGTCATAGCTTGACATTTGTTCAGCAATTTGCTTTCAGTTCACTCATTGTAACAATAACTTTTCTATCTTAGTAATAGGAACATTTCTTCAATATTATTTTTAAATATATGTGGAATTGAAAAGCTTGCTCAAAACAGTGTCAGAGAAAAAGAACAAACTTGCTTATCAGCTTCTATACAGAAGTAAGATTAAAATTCTGGTAAATAAATGCGTGCTTAAAAAGGTTTACGTTTTACTTTTAATCTTTTTGAGAAATACCAGACTTGAACTGAAACATGCAATTATGTAGTAGAAAACAGAAAAAAGGCAAAATGACGCTTTTTTTGCATTTTGAAAATATTTTACTTTCAAGCCATTTGAGTTGTCGTCTTAACACTTTATAAAAGGCTGAATAGTGAGCTGTTGCGAATAACAGGAGATAGATATGACCCAAGTTTATTGTTTTGTCATCTTTGCTGAAGACGAAGTGCTCAATTTTGTCTAATTTATCCAAGGTTAAGATATACAGCCATTTTATTATACATAAATATTCAAATCCAGTAGGAAATCAACATTTTTCATACTGTATGATTCCTGACATTTAGCTGTAGGAGTTGCACAAAACTTGCTTTTTCATTAGTGTTTTACTACTATTTGTTTAAACTGAAACAAAGAAACAACTTCAGTTAATTTCTGTTTCTTATGAGGAACTTAACTAAATTGCAAAATAAATATAAAAAGAAAATAATTCTTCAAACCCTGGAATTATGCTCCTATGAAAATTAATTTTTTTTAAACCCTCAATCATATTAAGAAGCTTTCCACAGGCTAGAAATAAATTGGAACTATGATTCTCTTTCTGGAACTCGAAAAACCTTAGACCTAGTCAGCTCAAACCACTAATGCACATTTTTTATTTGTTTCTTAGGGCTGTTTCATCACCATCATCATTTTTCTGTTTATGTGTGCCATTTACTAATTACTTTCCATATGTGGATTTGAACTTTTTCTTCCCTTAACTTCAACAAAATTTATTTCTTTGTTTTGAGACCATGAATAACTTCCAATATTTTCATGAATAACAGTGTTGTCTTGAGAATATTTATAGATTTTTATGACATCCCCAAGTCTTGTCTTTTCCCATCTATGTAAATGCTTTCATCTGTTCCTCATATATCTTTTTTTAGTTCTTGAATCCTTGTAGTATGACAGTCATGTGGATTGTATTTTTCCTTTCTTTTTTTAATGCATTTTGAATGAAAGGAATACTGATTCTTCTATGATTCTGTTAATCTGTATTTCTTGCATCGTAGAATTGCACCTGGAATTGATTTAACACTTCATATGATGTGAAAAAATCAACAAGTGCATTAACGGACTTATACAAGTCCATATATAAAGCTAAATCCTTCTTTGCTACAAATCTCTCACACGGAAAATCTGTGGACAGTTGATAAGTCTGATGACTTAAGCCATCAGAGCACACTGAAGTCCTAGGACATAGAGAAACAACACAGTTATTTCTTCACTCTCTCTCTCTCTTTTTCAACAAACCACAGCATGTAAGAAAATAGGCATAGCTGCTAGTAGTACCCTTTAGTGCCAGTTTTTTAGAGTTTCCCAGATTTAGCAAGTGGTGAACATGTGCTTCAGTGGAGAACACCACCAAGGTAGTGGAATCAATAGGTCAGAGGTATCATTTAAATCAGGAAATAAAAATTTACTTTCAGTGGCAAGAAAAATACCTTTGACAGATGTATTTCTTCTTTAACAATTTCTTGTCCAAAATCCAAATGTTTTTCTTGTATTATAAGGCACAATGGAAAATACTTGGCCAGAGCTGTTCACTGGTTCATTGGCCTAACGTGGTTCTTCCAGTAAAATGTTAGAATTTGAATGCCTGTGACAAAGCCCTGTCCATAGGCTGATATAAAATCATAGACTGATACAAAATTTTCATGGTTTATGATTCCCCACTGACAGAATAATAAAATCTTCTCCTCCCCTCCATCCATTTCTCTTCTCTGGATCCATTAAACCATCGAGAAATCTGTCTCCTGTCCATGTCCTGTCTCTTCCTACTCTGCTGGGCTGAGTCACTTTGTATTCAGTAAATATTTCTCTTTTGCTTTTTTAATGTCAACACTGTGGGTCAGGTACCACTTTCCTGACCTTGTTAACTCACTACACTGTAGACAGCTTATAAACTGGTCACTGATTTTATGAGGCTTACTTTGGTAAATGCAACCTTTACACAAGGATGTGCTAAGCAAAGCTCAAAAAGGACTCCATGTGACACAGTGCTGTATTTCTTGCTCATGCTCAAGATTCAAAGAAATCCTTGAAATAGTGTCATTGGAGGTCATTTGTTTATCATATCTTTTGGGGATAGTTGGTAGTAGTACACTTCTTTCAGAGTACACTTTTGCTTGAAAACATTATTATCAAGGCTAATATTTCTTTGTTCCAACAAATGTTAAGAAAGGGTTTATTTTTTATGGATTTCCTCTTCATGGGAATACAAGCATGGTACTTTCCTCCATCGTAAGAGATTGTTAGTTAGATAAAATGAACAGGAGATGTTTGCAGATCCATATTCTCATTTTCAAATTCTTCATCACATATAGGTAAGCACACTATATTTATCTATCCTGTCACCAAAATTGATTTGTTTCATTATATATATTTCTGTTCTATACTGCAAAACAAATTGCAGATCTATCTAACAAAGCAACGATAAATAAAAAAATACTGTCTTTTTACCTTTGTTATGTTTTCACAACTCATTAATCAGCAGGAGAAGATCTGAATTAATTCATATTGATTCAAGAAACTGACTAAAGAATTTTTTTTCTCTGACTTGTGGGAGAAGAAAATAAGGGGGAAGGTACAGGTTAGACCAACACCCCTTTGAGGGTTGGTCTTGATACAATATTTACTTAATAGTTTGTAACTGACATTGGGGAAAAAATCTTGAAATGTATTAATTAAATTTGATGTTATTTAATTTGTGTTGTCTGCACAGAAAAAACAGAGTAGCTTATAAACAAAACTAGATAATATTCAGTATTCAGGCAGTAAGAATGAAGTATGAATCAGTAGCAGCAGAGAGCTTGTCATTTGGAAGAATGTCAAAGCTTGCAGTTCTTACCTGGAAGATGCCTGTGAGCTACCATCATGGTTCTGAAAAATGCAACAGAGCTTATATGTGTATGAGGCAAAAGTCTGAGTGGAAAGAGAGGTGCTTGGGTAGGAGTCATGAGTAAGACTCTGCTTGCTATGTTTAATGCTATACTAGTTACGTTACAAAAGAGTGCAGACTGGAACAGGTAAAAAGGGGCTATGAATATCATCAAATAGATGGAGACCCTATAATTTGAGAGAAGACAAAAATATTTTGGTTTGTTTAGTCTAGCAAGAAAAGCTGAGAAGAGCTTTTCTTCACTATCTATGAACGTGTCAAAGTGTACAAACTAAAAGAAGAAAACATGTATTTAAGAAAATGATGGGGGGAGGGAACAAAAAACCCTCAAAGCTGGCTCAGAACAAGTTAATAAAAAATGATATGAATAATTTTTTGATGAAACTAGAAAAAAGCTGAATGAGTTTTGATCAGGCTCCAACAACAGGTTTTCAGCTAATATCTCGATGTATATCTTTCATTTCTATCAGTCTTACATTGATTTTACAGTGCTCCTAAAAGATGATAGCAATGCCTTTTATGATACATTTTTCTTCTTTTATTTTCTTTTTTTGATCTTTTTTTCCTAGTAGGTAAGGTCTAAGGTGAAGGTCATCCAGTTCAGTATTATATTTCTCATTCTGTCAGATGGTTTTGAGACTTAAGCATTGATACAGCTTCTTTTACTTATTTTTATAGAACCAGAAAAAATATTTTAGCCTATAATACATCACATCAGGAGTTTGGTTGGGTTTATTGGCATATGGGGCTACGTAAGCCATTCAAGACCATTAGTAATTATGGGAAGAACTTCATATTTACATGAAGGGTACAGTTAGGTATATTGTTAGAATGTCATCATAATAACAAAACCTTCAGCTGTGCTTATTTGTATCTAGTCTGTACACTTAAGCATTTTATTTGGACATCTGCTAATTTATTCTTAGTGCAGGCAATTGGTTATTAAATATTCTTCTGTTGAGTTGTTTGGGGTTTTTTAATTACTGTATTTCCATGAATTTATGAAGTCTTCCAATCTTTCTTTTTCAATTGTTTTTTTTATGATATTATTCAGATCTATGGTTACACTTCTTGCAAAGTTTCTGCTAGTTCCTGTGTTGGTGTGATTTAATTTCTTGAGCTAATTGTGTATGTACTAATCACCTGCATATCTTCCTCTGAGAGTAGTTTCCCTTTTTATAGCAATGTAAACTGAGATGAGGGCCCTTCTCTTTCAAAGAAAGAGATAAACATATTAGGGATTATTTGAGGAGGATTATTGTGGTGGAAATAATACGATATGATTGCTTGTGACTTGCCTTTCTCACTCAGGGTGTCCTGATGTTCATATTGTTTACATGAAATCAATATATAAACTCAAGTCAGCAGAGTGTGCATGATTTTCTAAGTGTTTGCAAGCTGGGACTAGAAACTGAGTTAACACTAACACAGTTAAATAGCTGTAAATCATCAGTAAATGCTTCCGCCACACCAGCCTAGTACCTAGGTAATTTTTGTTTGATCATGCGCTAATCCAAGAATATTCTATAGTAATAGATGTTTTTATTTCTGTGTTTCTCCTTGAAATCATTATGAACAAGAGACCAAATGTGAAGAAAACTAAGGAATGTAGGTCTTTGCAGATAACAGATCCTACTAAATTGAAATTATTTCTCCTGCCCTTCCCTTTCTGGGGTTAGAATAAAAGCATTGCGTGGCATTATTTTATTTTGATATTTTGACAAAACAAATCAGATATTGTTTCAGGAGAGGAAGTATTTAAAGTGTTATTCTGTGTAGTTTCTATCGTAGAAGTTTTATGTTATTTATTGTGCAGACGAATTTAGAGAAAAAAATCTCATCTGCCCGTAGAGGCTAAATACAAGTAAATATTGAACTCCTCATGAATATAACTTGGCAAGAAGAAAAAGCTAAAGATAGCAAATATGGAACTTTTAATTCCAGTTTTCACAAGCTGCTATAATTTACTGTTTGCAAAGGTAGTGAAATAATGCATTTGCTTAGGTTGGAAACCTAATGGCTTTCAGAAACAGTTTATGATGAAAAGTTCCCTGAAACACCTCATAGGTCACTTGTTCAGTTTAGCTTTATAATCTTGCTAAATTTTCTTCTAGGTGAAAGTATTTAGCTGTGAATAAATACATGTTGCACACATTTTGAAAAGGCTAAACTGTTTTTAATCTATATGTAAATGCACTTTAAATGTATTGTGGTGGTTGTTCTCCTTTATTATGTTACTGATGCCACAGATAACATACTCAATACTATAATAACTGAAACCCAAAAATTATTACTAGAGAAAATAGGTATTCATTACATTTAAAATGTAACATGGAAATGAAAATCATAGCACTCTTATTAAAAGAAAAAAAATTGTAGAATGAATGTTTTCCTCTTAATGATGGCAAACACATTGAATACCTTGATCAGATACAATAAATAATGTACACTGTATAAAACCAGTACAATCAACTACTGAGTAAATATCTCGAAAAATCCTCAAAAGAGGATTTTTACACTGTGTAAGTCAAGATTTTTACTGTTGTGCAAGTAAATTGGCCATGGTAAATATCATAATCAAACTATGTTTCTTTGATTTTCTTTACAAAACTAGAATTTAATTTGGAACAAAAATACAGAACATACAAGTAACAGCACAAGAACATGGCTCAGAACAATTTTCTTTGTTCATCATTTTCAACAGAAATATTGTCACCTTTTTTTAGAGATAGTTCAAAGTATTTGTTCTTGATTTGGTTTTTACAGTTGTTTTTTTTTCTACTTATATTTTTTTGGACATATTTATATTACCTGACAAATGCCTCTCACAGTCAGTATCTCAAAGAGCAAACATGCTGCTTGGAACCATGACCATCTCACTTCTGTGTTGAGTCTCTTCAAATCATTAAGGCACTTGTAGGGATTGCATACTGGTCAAAATAGAAGGTCATAAAGAGTCATTTACTTCTGCAACATGCTTGAGTGATGAGGTTCATCCACAGGATATGAGTGGGCAGGAAGATACATGGCTGAACATTAATACAACTTTGAGTACTTCCTCTTTTTCTTTTTCTCTTTCATTATGTGTTATGTCAGCACCTTTTCCCATTACAGGTACAATTTGTGAAAAATACGCTTATTACATCTTTTTTTTTCCCCTCAAAATTCTGTAGGTAATTGGAAGATGCCATTGTCTGCCATTTACATGCACAGGTGGTGGGTAGCTAGTAACTTTTAAGATACTTGGCCAGACCAACTGGATGCTCAAGACTGAAATCCTGTTATGTACTTATTGAAAATGTAAAGACATAAACTGATAAGAAGGATACAGCAATGTTCATGTTTCTAAAGTCAAAACTCATTTTCTGAACTATTCCTCAAGCTTGGCTTTTTCAAAGAATAAATTCTCTCTCCTTCTCCTTCTCCCCCTCTCTCTCCCTTTCTGTCTCCTTGCCTCCCTTGCTCCCCCCCCCCCCTTTTTTTTCTTGTCCCCTTGCCCCCCTTGCCCCCCCCCCCCCTTTCTCATTCTCCTGGTGGTTTAGAAAAACCTGACAATGCAGACTAAAGTATCTGCATTCTCAGGAAGTTGTGAAAATTTGTTATCCTTCTTTAATTTATATATTTGTGAATTTTGTACCTTTTGACAGTCTTGACAGGGTAATATTGAAATATGAGGCTACATGCATTTCCCTCCATGAACATTAATGTATTCAGAAACTTCTGATCTCCAATATAGAGGTAATTTTGAATCTGGGTACATTTTGCTGGATCTTTCTTTTTCTATTTTGCTTTCTTCTATATAGACAATAGTAATACTTTGGAGTTGGTGAAAGTACAGTAACAAAAAGAAGCTGTGACACACCACCCACAAGAATTATCATCCAATATTTTGCTTGTCATTAGTCACATAAATATTCCATTTAACTCCAATACTTGCCTTTGTAGTTGATTGTTCATTTACATTTAGGAAGATTGTCTGAATAATGACAGAGTTACAGTCCTAGCCTTAGAAAAAGACCAAATGTTTTTGAACTGAACAAGTAATTACGTAGTGAGGGAACTCATTAGGAAACAGAAACCAGAAACTGAGTGTGTTTGGGACTGCAAATATCCCACAGGAAGGATAGTATAGCAAATCTGTTAAGAGGGTATATATTATGGATCGGCTTCATTGTTAAAACAGCTTTCTTTTTCAATTTTCTTTCTGTTCCTTAACACAAAGAGAAAGAAAATTTGTGTATTGTATGTGCTATTCAGAACAGACTATGTGGCCTCTCATGTTTTTTTGGGGTGTCAGAGGGGGCTGGCTTACTGCCGTTGAGTTAAAAATAATTGAATCCAGTGCTGCAGGAACCTCTGTCAAGGTAATTAGTGCCATGTTTTCAATTAGATGGAAAGAATTTCTCCTTTCATGCTGCTGACTGATTAAGAAGTGCTTCTGTTAGCAATATGGGGAAGAACCTCATGTGTGAGAAAAGAAGTACAGATTTCAACATGATTTTATGCCATTATGAATAAACAATTAGTTTTGACTGAAAATGAATGTATTTAAAAATTAAACATGTTTCAAACTCTCAACAAAATAAATAGAACTGTACAATTTTTCTGAGAGGCAAAATGTTATTGAGGGAGTGTAACTATCAGTAAACAATAAACAGCAAATCAAGAGCTGTTCTGAAACTGATTGACATTATATTATACAAATCTAAATACTTTGATATAAGTTGAGTTTCATTGTAGGATATCTTTCTGCTCATAATGCCGTAAGTAATCCCATAATATTTCCAGTTCTGTGTGCTGGATGTATAACATGGACATTAGAGACTGCGCCATGAACAGTAAGGGATCATTAATATTGCTAGCAGAAAAAAATAAATTCACATATACTATAAAATTTTTGGTGTCTAAATCAAGCCACTGAGAACACTGGGGGTAAATGTAAATATAAGTATTTTGCCTGACTTGCATGAGAACACATGCATTGATAACTATTTCCTGTTTTACAGAAGAAATTATAGTCTCTTACGTAGATTGGTGTCCCCTTGTGTTGGAGAAGGTGCAGTCGTTGCCTCAGAAAGACTACTTATTTCCAGGTCCTGTCATTGCTTGTATGAATTTATTAACAGAGTTTGAAAAAAATTCTTTGACGTGAGCAAAATTAGTCTGACAATGGATATCTTCAGAACGTTATAATCTCCAAGAATAAAATTTTGTGATGGAGTGTTTTTCTTCTATCCTTTTGCTCCTGAAAATACTGCATTCTGTAACATCCTCTTTTTCTAACAGTGTATAACTTTTCTGGAGACACATCCATATTTAATGAAAAGTGGAATTACCACTGATAGGCTTCCATCTGTTATTATTTGGAACTTTTCTTTCTCTCTGATCACGGTAAGTAATTTATATCACCATAGATAGAAATTGTATTAGTGGAGTTAGGATACAGGATTATAGAGCTGTCACATCAACTTCAGTGACAGTCCAGTCAACATTTTATTAGTTACCGTATCTGCTAGTTTAATCATGGAAAGGGAGTTTTATTAATAGATGAACATACAGAAAATACAATGCATTGTTTTTTCTGCCAAAAACCAGTTTCAGTAGTGGTAAAAGTGAAACAAATCTTACTAACTTGGAGTTAGAATTTTAGCTACTTAAAAAGTTACTTGATATGTGTCAATGTTGCAAAAAAGAAAATAGAGAAATAGTGCAATGTAATAAAATTGAGACAAAACTAATACAATTTTATGATGTTAGATTTCTGTACTGAATGTCCATTGTAATAAAGCTGTGGTAAATGTTCAGAACAAAACTAATATTCGGAAATTATATGTTTATAAATGAATAAAAATTACTATGAATCCTTCTAGGATACATTGGTGATCCACGATATCTTAGTTAAAGCAAAGATACAGACAAGATATAGACAAGATTAAACTTATGTAAACGAGTCTCTGAAAGCATTCATTGATGATGTAAGGAAACAGACAAAGTCAGCAGTGGTACTGGGTATGTGTTGTACATGTACCTACAGTGTTTCTTAAGATTCCAGACTTGAGCTGGCTCTGGTAGAACCAGCCTGGGTGACCCAGTACCGACAGCACTGTTCACTTGCAGGTAACTCAGGTAATCCAAAAATAGATATTCAAGAGCTGTGGTATCTAATAGGTAATACAAGTATAAAACAATGTAAAATTTAGCTAGTGGGAAACTCTAATAAGTCGTGGAATGTGTGTAGGAAAAACATATTTATTTACATTATCTAACCTTAATCAAAATGAAATCAGCATCAAAAAATCCTTCACAACAGCAGAATCTAGTTGATGTTTTATTATTTGATTAAGTTAGGATCTGGCTCAAATTTCTTATCTAAATATGTTTTTCGCTTCACAGTAAAGAATAAAACAAGCTGCTAGAGCTTACAATGAGGTCAGATAAACTAGAGATATTGTTTTTGGTTTAGGCAATTCCTGAGCACTGATCAGTTCTCTCTATCAAGAATTTTGGATTTACTTTTGAGCAAAGCAGAGGTATCAGTCATGCCAGAGCTAATCCTTAGCTTCTTCAGGTAAGATGACTTGAGCAATCAACTTCAAAACTGAAAAAACCCAAAACATTCTTTCACACTCTCCCAGTATCTGACCTAATGTCAGTTATGTCATATTTGTTTTCAGAGCTGTTTTGAAATGTGAATGTAGCTTAATGCTTCATTCAACCTTAGACATTAATGTTGGTTTGGTAGAAAAACTTATTACTGTCAAACTTAGAACGATACTCTTCTTCCACAGTCTTTCCCGCTGGTTTCAGTGGAACTATGTTAGTTTCATAGTTAGCATTCTTACACCCTGACGTCTTATTCAGGTTTCTGGTGAAATTATATGTGCGAGATAGTAACGGATTTATGTATTAGGAAAAGTAAAAATGAATGGATATATGGGAAAATTATTTTGACTATTCTTTCTTTTTTGCATCCCTTTGTAACCTGTCCTTCTATTCGTTACACTCACTGATCTTGGTAGATTCCATTGGATTTCATAGACCAATTAATTAAAGTAAATTATTATCAGAATCCACTTGTTCTTGTCTGTGCCATCTGAATCTAATCACCTGGAACTTCTTTTATTCATGGAAATCCTTCATCAAATTTGCACTAGGGGAACTGACTGAAAAAATACATCTTTTTGAAGCTGCTACCTATAAGCATAGTATTCTGTCTTGAAACCAATGAAAACACTTTCATCAGCATTCACAAGGTCAAGATGTCATGCCAAACCTCCCTTTGTGCAGTCCTGGCACAAAGTATGGGAAGTATTTGCCTAACCTTGTGCAAATTGCCATCATTATGAATAACTTAGTGATATGGTAACTCTTCACCTAAAAACTCACAAAACACAAATAAATGAAACAACCATCTTTCTCCCCTTCACCTGCCATCACATATATTTATAACTCTGGACTGGTAACAGAGACATGGTATGAACTGATTGATATTAGATTTGATGAAATAGCCAAATGGACAATAGTCATATCCTGAGCTGAACTCCAAAACTTTCAGAAATTAATCAGATGGAATTTTAATGAAAATAGAAATTGTTGAGTATACTCACAAATGTTATTTATACAATGAAAGAATGCACGTTTGGTGACATTAACTAGAGTACAGTTAGAAGGGACACAAATGCTTTACGGCTTAAGGTGTAAAATGATTTCTTAGCTGCGAAAGTAACCCCTTAGTCTAGAATATCAGAAAGCCTTAAGTCACCCCTGAGACACCTGTAAGCTTTAGAACGCATTCAATAGATGGTTAGTCTTTTCTGTTAACGATAATTCCTTTGTCCTGATCTTATAGAAGAAATCACGGCTTGAGGTACAGGGAAAATAGGGTAAGGAGGATGGAAGCTGTATTTAGGAATACAAAATAGTTCTCTTAAAAAAACCCACATCATTGCTTTTGTAGCTATATGTTATTTCAGACTGCAGAGCTTGTTTATCAGTGCTGTGGGATAGAATTTAGTCTGGCTAATCTCTTTTGTTTCCTAAAGGTAGCTTGAATAGCCTACAGTTATAAGTACTTTGTATAGGATGGACTTCTTTAAAGGGTCTATTTTGTAAAGGATTTATCAGGATATTTTTTTTCCCCCTGAAGTCTTTTGAAATTTTTGGGTTTGTTACTGTAAAACTTGCTTTGGGCTTTAATTTGACATGAAATATCTCTCATGAATTGTCATTTATGTTTAAAAAATTTGGATTATTTTTTAGTTCTTGCACTAATTTTGTAATTGAAAATTTCACTAATTGATATTGTGTATCAATATATATAGCATCACATCAACTCGTATTCTATTGTTATCTCTCAACGCATATAGCATTTATGAACATCAAAAGATTCAATGCAATTACAAATTGTGATTTTGTGGATGTATTTTCATGTGTGGGAACATTTATTGTGGATCATTTCAATGCCTTTAAAATACTCTCACCTTGAAATTAGAATATGGTAGTCATTCTGCTTGTGTCAAAATCCTTTTAAGGAGATGAAAGTTAGTACAGTGCATCAGTTAAGGTATAATGTAATAGTCAGAATAGTGGGATTTCATCAGGATATTGGAAACTGAAAAAAGGAAGAACAAGTTTCGCTATGTATGTCTCTGATAAAAATAAAAAATTGAAACTTAAAAGACGTTTTCACCCATCCACCATCTTCTCATGATTTCCAAGGAGAACAGTGACAAAAGAGGAAAAAAGAAACAAAACACAATACCTATTTGTTTTGGTAGGGATTCTCTGTTTGCATGTTTCTTGGGAACTGTGGGTCAAGCGCATTTACTCAAGTCATAGAAAACTCCATGGATTTGTCTAGCGTCTTCTTTAGTAGATTTAGCCTACAAGTCCTATATAGTCTAAGATATAAAATCTTGAATGGAAGAATGTAATAATTACAAGTGATTCCAGAAATTACATTTTGAAAACAATTAAACGAAGACTAAAATTTGATTAGCACCCAGACAGTATTTATATATGTGTGTACAATGTCTTTTATATGTTAAATACGTAAAAATGTCCCAGAAAAAAAGTATTTTTTCTAACTGTATGCCATCTTGGGGCAGGCTCAGAATTTTATTTACTCCCAGGCTACTAATTTATTCTTTTACTTACTTACACTAAAGATCACCAAGAAAAAAATTGACCAATTTCTGTGAAGAGCTCAAAACCTCTTTGGTATGAAACTATTTCTCTGTAAGAGTAGTGCTGACACTAGAATGAATTTCAGGCTAGATAAATGCATTGAATCTATTGAGCTCAAACACATTCAAACTCAGTAAACATTAACAAAAATGTATTTTAGATTAACTTCAATATGTGAAGCGTTTGGAAAAAAGTCCAGTTTACAAAAAATAATTTTATTCATATTTGGTACACGATGTAAGATCAAATCAACAAAGAACTAGTAACTTTATATGAATAAGATTTTTTTCCTAAAGAAACATTCCACTAAAAAGAAATTCAACCTTTCCAGGCTTACCAGTAGAAAGACATTTTGTAACTGCTAAATAATAAAGAAAATTATCTGGTCCTTAAAACAGCTATAACATATTTCCAGCTGTTTATTTGAAATGAACTGTTCTCATGCCTAGAAACATTTTCAGTACTTCAGCATTTAAATTCAGTTCCTATGAAATATTTGCATTTAATGGCATTGCTTCTTCTTTAGCATTCTTCCAAGGATTGTGTATTGTACGATCAGCAACGATTCTATTGGCAGATATATAGAGTTCTAAACATGTTTGGAGTCTTAAAAGAAATTCAAGTATTTTCACTGAGCTACTTTAAAAAAAAAAAATTCCTGAGGTAGCTGTCAGTTTCGACATTTTGTCAATGATGACATAGGATCAGTACATATTTATTTCCATTGTGTCTTTACTGTTCATCCACTAAAAAAGGAAAGTCAGAGCAGTGTTGTTGGAGCAGAACAGGTAGGATGGCAGCAACCAGCACCTAGTTCTGTTTTGCCTGCCACTCCAATGGGCTCAGCTGCTTGACTGTCAGATGTCATGGATTTTTGGGAAGTCATTCATGCACAGAAATTTCTGTCGTTCCAGGAGCAAACTAGTAGCCTTCTGAATTACCTGCATCCATTTTTCATTTCTGTGAACAGTGTCACAAAGTAAAAAACAGTGGATAGTGAGGCTGGTCTATTGAAATGAAACCAGGGGTTTATTGTGAGTATTACCATAGTTTCAACATCATTTCAGTTTGTTATAGCTTGACATAATCATGGTCAGCCCTGATCAGCCCCAGTATGACCTCTGATTCTCAGGTGAATGCGTACAACTTCTCCTATCTCTTTTAAACAGATTCAATTAATGAACATTCAGAAATTGTGTATAAAATGTTATGTGATTTCATTAAAGGTAACTGTTTCTATTTCATGTAGTGATATTTTAGATTTGACAGTGAAATTAAAAGGCTTTGTCTTGTCCCATTAAGAAAGAGTGAAAAATAGAAGACTCCCATTAGAAAAGATTACTATCCCAGTTACCTTCACATACCTGAATACATAATCCTCCTCTTCTGAACACTTTCTACAAATCAGTCCAGTGCCTATTTAGCAGATTTAATGCCTCAAATGTAGAATTCAGGAGGGGGAGGGAAGAAATTACCATTATATTACTGTTATGCTCTTGGAAGGTGATTGACTTAATTCCTGACAATAAATACACCAACCTACAGAGTGCTATTTAAAAAGGAACTGCAGTAAAACTCTTTTTAATAAAACCATTTTAATTCTCAAAAGACGTTCATGGAAAGAAAAAGGTATTATATATGAGAAAGGCATATGGAAAGTTTTACCATAAACAACATTCCACTGTTCAAGAGCTTTATGAACCACTCTAAATTTCTTTTGATCAGGTTAGCATTTAAGCTGTATTTATTACTTTTTAAAACGGTACTGGTTTACTGATACTGTGGGATGTCATATATTTCTACTTCTACTGTCTTATAAACCAAGATCAATTTTACCAAATCCTGAAACTCACTTAGCAGAAAAAAAGATTAAAAAGAAGAATGAAGAAATTTAGTATCTGTGGGATGGTAAAGGTATTTAGTTCAGGCACACTGATATGAGGGAAATTGAAATTAAAGTTGAGCTGATCACAACATAGCAAAAGTCCCTCCCACAGGATCATAATACCAAAGATGTCCTTGATATTAGCTAAAGATGTCTTTCTTTTGATATTCACTACAAGATGTTTCTCTTAATAGTACACTTAATAATACACATCTGGTGTATTCTGACATGAAGAATTAAATATACAAATATTCTAAACCAAAATGAGCAAAACCTGAGTCCAAAGATGTAATGGAACTGATTCTTAGCATGCAACTTCCATAAACAATAATAAGGTGTCAGTGGAGAAGCTATGATAATCTTCCCAAGACAGTAATTATGCTGAATAGAGAAGGGAGTGTTTTTCAATTAGATAGTGAAGCAGAACATACTTTTAACCTGAAAAAGCTGTTTTTGTTGGATGGCAAAATAGAAAAGTTCTTGTCTGATTAACTTATCTTAGTGATGTTTAGATTAAAAAAAAAAGAAGACAAGACATTTTATTTCAAGGTTTCTACAGGTTATCTTAATTTTTAAAATGACAGAGAATTATTCTAAGTGAGATACTTTTTGTGTAAAATTGGTAGGTTCTAGTGATTCTAGTTAACTGAACTTCATTAATTTAAAAGGGAAAAATGTAATTATACTGTTAATGTTTTTTTTTTTAAAAATATTAATATATTTAGGAAAGGGTTTCTTACCTGTATATTTCATATTTACATAAAGCAAAGAAAACGAATCTGGAAAAAATAAGTATTACATTATTCCCATTGTACATAAGTTGGATCAAACCAGAAATGGAAATCTACAGCAGATCTGTGCCCTACTCTGGATTTTGAAGTTCTCCTTTTTCTTTTAAGATTCATAACTTTGGTAGTGTAATCATCAAGATCTTACAAGTAGTGTAAGACTATATGTTTGCAATATACTGTGTTCAGGAAAAGCAGCAATTCATTTTTTACTAACTTTGTTGCAACAGAGCACAGACTAAGTAGAAAACCTACTTTAATTCTAGCAGAGCTCATCATTCCTAACCTAGAAGAAACATTTCTATCAGAGGATATTGTATTGCAGTTTCCAATCTGAGATGAAAGCTGGTGAGACTCAAAACACAAGAAATATTGTCAGATTGTTTCATGGTGCACAGAATGTTGGACCTCTCCACTAGGCACTGCAAGCAAATCAACAAAATCTTTCACATAGGTCATGAGGCAGTCTTTAGATAGTGATATTCAGTCACTGCTGAGTTGGAATGAATTTAAACTGGTCACCTAGATATGAAAAGGTGCTTTTCCCATTTCTTACTCTCTAGAGGATGACAATTCATACACAAGTTTAATATCTCCATCCTGCGTCAGGTGTACCAAAGAATGATAATTTCAATATATGGATTAATTAGGCTATTGACAGATACAATTGCACTGAGGGCAATGACTTAAATGTAAAGAAAATAATTGTAAATCTATAAAAGGCACTTTATGAAGTTACAGTTCATTTTTGTTGATTTACTCCAGTACTTGTTCAAAACATTCCTCAGAGATGTGCTAGAAGCTGAAAGAGTTCTACAATAAAAGTGATATACTGTGAAACAACAGCTATTCTTCAGCTGCAGTCAAGACAGAAACTGTTCTGCACTGTGTTTTATATGGTGTTTTCTCTTTGTGGCCTGCCTTTGATTTTGTTTGCACCTTATATCACAGGATCAGTTTGTCTCTAGAATTCTACTGGGAAACCTCTAATACCTCTTATTTTCTCAGATCATATGCTGTATTATACTCTCTATCCTAGGCAAAATTGCTTATACTTTTGGGGTATAACAGGTTGTGTTTGCAGTGCAAGCTGTAAATGAGATTCCATGAGAAAACTCATGTCTATGTTAAGGTTGCATGTCCCAAACTTGAATTATTTTGTTTAAAATTTTCTATGCTAGACAACTGTCTCACTCTGAGGCTGGGAGTGGACAAAGATTTTCAAATAAATCTGTCCATTTCTGATGGGAAAAAAAAAGAAAAAAGAAGATAAAATATGTAACTTTGCTACCTAAAAGTATGCTTTTCACCTTTTGGAGAAATTATGGTAACTCCATTCTCTGGGGCACAAATTCTAGAAGTTGATTTGGCTTTCTTCTGTCCCTGTCTAAGGTTCATCCCATCTAATTAGAGATACTTTGCTAGAGAATGTAAGTTAGGCTCCTCGTTTTTGTATTTTTTTTGAGTGACGGTGGATAGAGCAGCCCATCCCTCCTAAAAGATAGCATGTTTTCTACATGTACGTAGTTGTGTCTATGTCCAAGCTACTGTATCTAGTGCCCAAAATATAATTAACTGTTCTAGCATTCTCGACTTGTATGCAGTTACAGAATTATTTTCAAGAGATGTTACCAGAATTAAGAAGTATTGTCAGGATTATTCTGCTTGGACACAAAACTTCACAGGACAAAACAAGTCACACATCTGAGCTGCTGTTTCAGAATTTGCAGGATTCAGCGTCAGAACAGATGTCACACCCTTGTAAAGCCTTATCTCATAATCATGAATAGAAATATGAATTGCCATATAAGAAGAGCTAAAGTGTTGCTAAGCACTTCAGTTTAGTTCCTTTTGCAGTGACACAACCATTCTGAGAGAAGTGATTCATCAGAGATGGGGTACATCCAGTAGAAAAGGATTGTCCTTGGTTCAACAGGCACTGAAATCAAGTTTCTAGTCTATGTATAAGCTTATGTCTTTAATGCAAAGTGTTACCCACCATTTTCTCACTAACCTAATTTTTCCTTTTCAACTGAAATGTTTGTGAAATACATGGAGTCGCAAATACAAAATAATAATTAATAAGATGCAATTACTATCTACATGCTTGGGTTTATCTTAGTACTGTACCTTTGATTTATTGAGAGGATTTAGCACTGCAGTCCTTTCGAACCAATGTTAGTTGTGAACAACCAGAAAACTGTTCTGGAATATTGCAAATATATCTTAGACGAAGTACAGTGAATTAACTCTTTTAATTAAACACCCAGTAGGAATAGATTCCTTGATTTAAAATTTATCTATTTATTTATTTATTTATTTAAATAAAGGTAGAATAATGCCAATGTTTTATTTAGAATTTTTCATATTTGACATTGTTGCAGATTAACTTCACATATTAAGAGGCTTTAACTTTCAAGAGTATTTCCTCACTATAAAGAGTATAGTGGAGTTCATGTATCTTACATTTATTCTTCATTGTTCGTTATTGACTAGTTGTTCCTCATTCTTCACTATAGATCTGTACTGATATCCTACCTTAACTCATTGCGCTTGAGAAAGATGATTTATCTCTCTGATCTTGGTAACAGCAAGTTTTACTTCGTAGGAGGAAATAAATCAGAATTCCATCATTTTTAGTAGGAATACTGAGAATATTCCTTTCTATCTGGGCCCTAACAATATGTTCAACAATATTTTGAAATAATGGTGTGATGAATGCTCATCCTACAAAGCATTTAATACAGTATGATGAAAACAATTACATATAAGGCACTAGAGCTGCGTAGGGTGCAGACTAATGGTTTTGTGTGTTCAGTTATGCTCGTATTTATAGTTTCGGTTGCTTTAATCCACTTTACGGAATGTAGTTCTCATTAAAAGTTCGGCTATTAAAGTTATCAGAAGATCTAGCTACAATAGGCACATTAGTATTTTCATTGTGATGATTTATTGATCACTTTATACCATAGCATTGTAAACACATGGACTCACAAAAATTTTGCTTCTACAAAAAAAAATAACCAATTTTGCTATAAGGAAAAAAAATCCACATGTATTTAGACATTTAAAAGCCACCCTAATGTGAAAAATTTAATCCTTTGCTCATCAATATTAGATCTATTTTTTACTATATTGCTGAAATTCTTATTTTGTAAAAGATAAATTCTGATTTCTTTTTAAATATATTACATTTTTCATTAGAATTGCCTTTCCTGATAGTTTTTTCATAGATCTACTACTTCTGCCTCAATTTCATTACATAACACACTCATTTCTACCTGAAATTCATTACAATGGCTTACACTATTGCTTCTCTCCATACATACCAGTCCTTCAGAAAGACTTTTTTTTTTTTTAACTTCAGTTGTTCATTTGTCTTTCCATGGTGAAGGCTGTTAACCGCTAGAGTAATTCTGAGATATGCTAGAACTGTAGCCACCATTGTCTGAAAACCGTTAGACCCATAATGAAATAAATAAATGTTGGAAATGGAACTGTTAACACTGACTTAGTGCTTAAAAGCATAATTTAAAGCTATGTCTTTAATAAAAGAGATATTGTCATGCGTATTTTCATGTTTTTGCAAAGAATAAATTTGAACATTAAAGATTTTGATTACTAGTGACTGTAATTTTTCTTTACTTCCTAGATACAAAATGGCTTTAAAAATCCTCTTATACTTTCCTGCTTCTACCACTCCTGTTGTATGTTCATGTTTGCAGTTCAGACATCTTTCTCTTCTCTACCTCTTCTCCACAAATACCTTCCTCCTGCCTCTCCCTAAAAAATCCAACAATACAATTGAGGGATTAATACTCTTCAGATTACCTGCACAATCTTTTTGTATCTTATTATGTCAAAATATTCTGACATAATGCCTCCTCAAAAATTTCCTGAAGGAACCTAGTAGGCTTGTTTTTTCATTTTGCTCAGATAATGCCCTATCTGAATTTACCCCCAGAGACCTTTCTCAGATTTGCAGTGGTACCTGGTGAAAAACCAGTATTTATTCCCCTGATTCTCCTCATATGGATTTCTCCCTGAGCTAGAGAAATGAAAATTTTGCACTAAGTCATGCAATAAGTAAATTAACCATGTGTCAAGTTTATGAATGTAAATTTCTGGAAATTTGCACCTAAGATATCTTTGAGCATGGTGAGCTTTGATGTTTCTTAATAGCCTGTGTGAGTCTGTATTTTACTTGAATCCAGGCAACAGAAAAAAAAAAAAAAAACAACAACCAGACACTAAGCAAAACAACAATAAAATAAAAACAAAATCACAGTCTTCCGTTTGATGGAAGTGGAGGTGCTCTACCTATTATTTAATGGGAAGCTGGATGTGATTTAACCAATCTTTTCTAGGTCTACAAATTGGCAAAAAGGATGGAAGATAATCTTTTCTCTTACTCAGAAATTGGATATTCAGAAAATAAATATCATTGAACAACTTTAATTTTAATATTAATACAATTTCTTATTTTATTATCACAACTAAAGGGATTTTCAGGGATTTTGAAAAAATAAAATCATATTTTAAACATTTACTTTGGAGAAAAAAATACTGCTAGTGTTACCTCCAATAATTAAAGAGGTGGTTGGTAAAAATGTGTTAAAAGAATACTTCAAATAATTTTGCTGCAGTTAATTTTCATTGTCTTAATAAATAAATTTCAGCTGCTAAAACAGAATGGATAGATTGCTGAGAAAACTGAATTATTTTTTTTTTACAAAGTCTTTTGAAAAGTTATGACATGAATTTATGAGTAAGTAAAGCTGTCAAATGAGGTGGTGCTGACTGTCAAAAGCAGTCATTGAAAGTCCTGTAAGTAACATAGCTTCATAGATAGATACACATTCATATACCTTATACTACATGTAATACAATATTTTATATAAAGTATAACTAAAGTGAAACTGTATAATGTATTATAATTACACTATATTATACATACATATAAAAGACACAAATTTACAAAAACTGCAAAAGGAGATCATTGATTCTGGTTTCAGTGTTGATGCTTAAAAACTTGACTCCATAGTAATGAAAAGGGAATACATTATCCTCAATCATTTTTCTTCCCTCAAGAAGGTGATCATGTTCAGCTCCTGTTTGTTGACTTGATGTTAAGCAGTGCACTAATTCACCAATCAGATTAATCCAGTCAAAAAAAAGGCTTAGTTAAAGAATTTAGTCCATTTGGATTTCACTGTGGTGCATTGTGATTTGATTAATAACAAAATTCTTCTGTGATTTGATCGAGTTTTAGACACTTCAGCTAGTAGTAAACTGTAGGTGAAGATCTGTATGTTTATATTTAAGATTTATTAATTGTTGGATGTGTCCAAGTAGTGAAAATAAACAGCTTTTCTTTCATTAATAATGGTTCTATTGGCATCATTTTCATGCTGTTTCCTGGATACGTGAAGAAATACCAAATCTATCTCCATTCTCCAAAGATGGAAAAAACTTCGGATGCAGTGAAGGTGGTAGAGGTTTACAAGATACTTACTCTGTTGTAAATTGTGTGAGCTGGTTCTGTCATTTGTATTTTTTGAGCATAGAATGACACAAAGTGACTTGGAAACCTGAGCACCTGAACTGTGGGTACTGAGGTGCTAAAACAAACCTAAAAATCAGGCAAAAATTGGTGAGCAGTTAAAATATTTTAAGTATATTTAATTATCATTGTATAAATATATATTTTAAATCTTAAAATAAGAAAGAAAATGCAATTTATTAATGTTATATGTTATTTATATATCAGTACATATTAATTAAACATAATTAAATTCTCTCATTTTTTCTTCCCTGTTTGTAAATGGCATTTGGGAATTGAAGGTCATAAACTCCAAAGAAAATTGGATTAATAACTCATTTTTATTTCCAGGAGGCTTGCAAACAAAATAGGATCCTTAGAGTACTACACGGGCTGTTTAGGTTGTAACAGATAAATAGACAGCATGATAACATCTTCAGAAAAACCCCAAACCTACATATGATTATTCAGATCATGTGATATCTATACTTCGTCTATTTTCAAACAGCTTTTCTTTAATTACTCTGTTAACCTCTGATCTATGTCATGAGGTATCTGGAGCATTATCACCAAAGGTAGTGCCTCATGAAAGTGACTTCATCAAGGGATGATATACTTCACATCTTGGAAGAATCAAATCCTTAATAAGCTCTGATGAA
>NW_009604282.1:0-32255 GCF_000690535.1 Cariama cristata | reverse complement strand
AAAGAGTGTCTAATTATGCACTCTGCTTCTCTCATTTCTTTACTAACCTGCTGTACAAGACAGAAAAGGGAAAAAAAGAGATCTTTCCTGGAAATCTGTGACAGTTAATGAGACAGACATTAAACAGGCACAGCAAAATAGGTATCTTTGAAAAGTAAACCTGAATTTCTGCAGTAGCTGCTTAGTAAAAAATTATAAGCATATTTCAAGATATTCCCTTGAGATACTCAAAGCATCCAGGTAGGAATGTCTTAGCCCATTCAGATAGCTTTAAAAGACCTCAACATGTACTTAGAATTCTAACCAAATACAAAGCCGTGGTGCTGGGAAAACCCTGGGTAACCTTGTCTGACCTAACAGCTGACCTTGCTTTAAGCAAGAAGTTGGACTGCATGACCTTTCCAAACCAAGTTACCTTATGATTCAATGAAATAGTATTCCTTTGAATGATTCCTGAAGTTTACTTTCCCAATTCCCCTTCTCTTCTTTTTCTTTTTCATCTCTCTACATTCCTATTATTTTGCAAAAAGGAAAAGGAAAACTACTAACACGATGCGGAAACAAACAAAAACATGCTAATTGTAACATTTCACACTGTTGAGCTCTCATAAAATTCTTGTTCCTCAACTGCATTCCCGATGTTGAACTGTCACAGGTTCATCTTCATATGTCATATAACTTAATAAAGATTGTATTTTTCCATGGATTACACCCATATTTGAAAAGATTTCAACAATGAAAATTATGAAACTGTACAGGTATTCTTATATGTTCACCATTTTCTGTCTCTCTCTTGCACAGACATACAAAGTTCAGCTCAAAATACTCTATTTTGAAAAGTGTATATGTAATTTTGAAAACATGTTCCCAAAACACATAATTTTTTACTTTTTTTTATCAGACCAAACAATATTGTAATTTTTTTATGTCAGAGAAAGATCACATCCTTGTGCAAAGCAAGCATACCAAACTAAAACTTGACTGAAGATACTTGTGCAAAACTAGTAACACATTAAATAGTTAACAAATTGATCTGTTCCATTTCCAGACCTTCTAAATTTGTCCATGGTGTCTTGTATGTGATCTTACCATTTTAAATTTTTACTGGTATGGTCAGAAAATACGTATTCATTTCTTCTTGCCTTTTTCTTTTTTTGTACCATAAACATTAAATGAATTAGAAGAAAAAACACTCATAGATTGAGTTATGGCCTAGATTTTGCTCTGGAGCATTTATAAGTTTATATATACAACGCTATAATGAAACAGGGGAAAAAAAAAAATTCTGGCTTCATTACTAACATGATGTACATGGGAAAAAAAACAAACCAACCCTCCTTCACCCCAAAAAACCCATCCTTTCATGTTAAATGACTGTCTGTGGGCTACTACAACACAAGAGTTTGAGATTATAAATCATTTATAAATATAAGCTCAATCCTCAGGACCAAAGATGCAAAGGGAGTGTTAGAATTATTAAGAAATGAGTAGACAATGAGACAGAAAACCTCATTACCCCACTGTGTAAATATGTGTTTTGTTCATGTCTTCAGTGCACACCTGATCACCCATTTCAAAAATGATGTAATAGGCTGGAAAAAATTCAGAGAATGATGATTTGAAAGATTAAAAAGGGGACAGTTGTTATGAAAGAAGTCACTGAATAATGTGGGTTTCTTTGGCCTGGAAAAGAGAATATAGAGTATAGACATGAAGAGAAAGAAGGTCAGTTGTTCACTGCCTCTATGAGTATAGCAGAGTGGGAATCATGTGCCCTGCTCATGACTCAACAAAAATCATCCCTTTGGGGATGTTTGTTCTGTGTAGCTGCTTAAACCTGTCCTTGGAAGACTAAACGAGGGATGCATCTTACACTGCAGCATGCCTAACTGTTCCTTGTATATAATGCGTTCAGAAAAGAACTCAGTCTGATCATTGCAGAAGTATCTTTATAGTGATGAAGATAATGGTCGGTATTGTCACTAAAATGAAAATATTTTATATAAAAGGTCATATATATAGTCCTTCAAAGAAAAACCCCTTGCTAGTTCAAATAATTAGCAATGCTGGCTATAACAAAACAAAGGCTGTATATTTGATAGTATTCACAAACACAGAAAATTTAATTTGTTCTTACTTTCAATTAATTGTACCAAGGGTTTGTATCATATGGTAAACACATTCTTGATAGTGAGTTCTGGATGTTTGAATAATGAACAATCACACAGTGGTATTTTCCATGGCTCTTACCTGTTTAGACAATATTTATCGTAATGCTATTATAATTTGTTTGAAGACAGATTTAGTTGTTCGTATGGAGTCTGCTTTGCAGTTTGGTTAATAGGTGTTGTGTGGAGTTGAAATTACATTTGCATTCCACTATGTCATACTCAGAAGGCAAATATTATTCAAGCTGAAAAATCTTGCATAGAAAATATCTAATACAGAAAAGAAATTATTTTGAAACAGTAAAGAACCTGCAACAACTTGTGTTTTATAAGGCCAGAAGATCATAGTCTTTAGAAAAAAGAGTAGATGTACTTTTGTCAGATCCAGATATGCAGCACAGTTATTATCTTCCTTATAACAAAGAGCTAAGATTTAAAAAAAAAAATAAAATCTACTGTCAGAATTATTTTAGTGCAGGGCCTAATGTTTTGAACAACTGTTACCCCACCAGTTCTGTTTGGGATGGTGAGCTTAGGAACATGGAGTACATTGCCTCTGGTATTGTAGACAGGAGATGATGGAAGCTTTGAAGATACTTTCATGAATGCCAGCAGGAAAAAACAGAGCTCATAGTGGTAGCTTCTGCAGGACTGGAAAGTCTGTATGGTTTCAGGTGGCTGATAGTTGCAAGGCAATAACGAAAAAATATATACAAATATAATATAAATATGTGTATAAAAGTATATGTAAATGTAGTGTATATAATATAAATAAATTGCAAGGCAATAATAATAATTTTGGGTTTGTTAATTGTTGAAGGTAGGAGAATCTCAATAATGCACAGCACAGCTGTACTTAGGGTTAAGTCATAACTCTCTTAATGATAAGAAGTAGAGTCCACTAATGTGTTTAAATTTTTTGTTAAAGCTTGTTCAATCAAGTCAGTTAACATGAAATTCGTGTACAAATAGCTTTGATGTAGAGAAATAGATGTCATTTGACCACTATAAAAGAAAAATAGTCATACACTTTTTTATCAAAGATTCAACTAACTCATATAATATATTTAAAATTACTAGGATCAATATGAAACATGAACATTTGCATCTATGACTTTACCTTAGTTTCTAGTCTTTCATACCCATATGTCAAAAAAAGATGTCCAAAGGCAGTCTATTTGAAAGAATTTCTTAAAAAATAAATAAAAAGACAAAAGACAAACGTACTTGCTTTATAGTACTTGCGTGGCAACCATAAATTAAGACTTTTTAGCTTGTTTATAATATAGACTTCTTTTCTCTCTTTCAAAAAACAATGGAAAAGTATGTAGTTAGGAAATAGACTTTAAAAATAAGAACTAAAAATAAATACAAATAAAAAAATAGAATAGAGGATACAAAAGGAGAAAAAGAACAAATCAAAACCCAAATCTCCAAAGCACAAATTAACTTTCTGAAAATATGGAGACGAGAAATAACTAAGACTGTCAATACTAGTTTGCCGGAGTGAAACAATCAGAAACTGCTATGTTCTTAATTGGATTAAGTGTCCATAGCTAATTTCCTCACAAACAGATTTTATTTAAGGAGGGCTTGAATGGTTGATTAATCGTGCATGTTTTCCTCAGGCTGGATAAAGCACACTGCAGTTGTTCTAACTTGCGTTACTGGTTTGTTATGGCACATATTCCACATATTTTGTTCTTTCATCTAACATGTTTTCCCTTCTTTTTTTTTTTTTTCTATTTTCTGTTATACTTTAATATTTTAACTGAAAATACTATCCTCAAAAGAATTATTTCAAAATGTTGTCTTAGTCTTTCTTCATGTGAGGTCAGATCTTAGTTTTGTTAAAAAAGTAGTCAGGTCACATGAAATCAGTGGAATTATGCAGCGATGTTATAGATGAGCAAAAATAGTCACTCAGGCATGTGTTAGAATATTAAACATTCTGGATTTAACAAGTAGGTTTTTACTGGTGTTTTCCATTTTTTTACACTCCAGCACCGATGTACCTTCAAAGAAAGCTTCTGTCTGTCCTGCTTCCTGTTACTGACAGTCCCTATCATTAATTTTCAGACTTTGTTTTGATCATCTATAGGAGGCTATTTTTACCACGGCAGGAGTGTCGCTAATACAGTCCTCTATCAGGACTTTCTAAGGGAATACGTGAATTCTAATAAATTTTTGGTGATATGGATTGTAATTCCATTAATAAGAACTTGTATTTGTGCCCATACTTCCCTGTATTTTCATAGTAACATTTGGGGGTCATATTTAAAGTGCAGTTTACTTGCATAGGACAAATTCTGTCTGGATATGTGTGTAGCTTGTAGGCCACATACTCTGGCCTACATACCTGGCTGAAGATGAACAGCATGGGAATAAAGCTCACATAATGGTGTAGAGCAAATCTGCATTAGCACAAGAGTGGATATACTGCGAGGACTGCAAAGAGAAGCATGCAAAAAAGCACCTTGAAGTGCGAAAAAGTACCATGAAGTGGTCTACAAAAGTGCAGCTGGTTATTATAACTGCAGTGTTCTCTCATGCTGAGACATTGAGTGCCATCCAAGCTGAAGATATGTTCATATGACTTGGGGCAAGCAGCAAGGATCTCTCCATGAGCAGCTCAAAGCTTTGAGATTTGTTTTCCTGCTGCACAGCTCAGATGAGTTTTCTGTTAATTTAGTTTGCTGAGTTGGAGCTGAATTTCAGATTCTTGGGCCATAGTTGGAGAAAACTACAGGAACCTCTAGAATTGAGTTAATCTTCAGATTTTTAACACTACTTGTAGGTTTGGCTAAGTGATTAGAAAAGTTATGACTGGGACAAAATAGAAACTCATGGTTCTGTTTTTGTTGCGGTGAATGACTTCTGTCAGACACCTCAGAACAAACTGGGTAAGGTAATTTACTCCTTTGTGAATACGATAAGAAGTATGCTGTAAAACCATGGAATAGCCCTAAACAGACTAGAATTTGAAGAGACATGCAATTTCTGAATTATGATCCTCAATCCAGTAAGGTCTAGAAAGTGACTTAGTAAGAACATAAGCTGCCAGGAGACTTTATAGGAGGTCTTGGTCAGAGAAAGAGCCTAGAAAAAAAGCATGTCATGAAAGTTAGGTAGCAGCCTAGCCCTCTGTGGATGTAACCTTAGGTGGAAGCAGTGGTTTGTTTGGGGATAGAGAGGTCTGTCCCTAGAAGAAACCTTACTAAAACAGCAGAAGCCTTGCTGAAACCTTTGGTTTTGTCTCTAAAGCAACACATAGTAGACCTGTAATGCAACAGTGGCTTACCTCTGTTGTGCAAGGGAGCTAGCTACAAACTTCATGGAAGATTATGACAACATCCAGTAAGATTCTAGGCAATTTTTTTTTTAATTAGCACTTAAAGATGTTCTCAACATTCTGAACAGTAGGTCTAAGAGGGGATTTCATGGGGTATCCCCAAACTTAGAGCCAAGCAGTAAGCAATTTGGACTGAATGGTAAAAGGGGGCTAAAGTAGGGTCAGTTACAAGATCCTTTACATGGAAATGGGTGTTTTCTCTTATTGCCAATGATTAACAATGAGGTATTTTCATTTGTTAAAACTATTTGTTAAAACTAAAAAGAGTATCATTTTCTATGATACTCCTAAGACTCTGATGTGTTGCACACACACATGCACAGATATGCATAGGTGGGGACAGACTTGTGCTGCAGAATTTTCTGTCTAGATCTCTAGCAACTAAAAGCTGTTAGAGCCACCTCAGACCTTAGGAGCAAGTGTGAGACAGAAAAACTTCATTTATCCTTCTAATATGACAGTGAGGAGTAATTATTTTGGGGCACTGGCTGTCAAGGTTACAGGAGGGAAGCAAAGCATGTAAGTGGTGATCATGTCGAATATTTTTATTAGATTTTTTTTTCTTTCTCTTTAATTACACTTCCAAATTTGTAAATTCCATCTGAAATAAAAGTTCTTTTTTATTGTTTTTCACTGTCAAAATGTCCAGTCATGCCAACAACACAAATAATACAGCACATAATCTCACAGATGGTCCATGTTCAGAAAGTAGCTTTCATAACCTTTATTTGTAAATAACAAATGAACTGGAGATTTTTGAAGTCTGTATGTTTGTGCTTCATGTTCGTTTATCAGCTTCAGTCATCCCAGGTTCTAATTATGGTCCTAGAATTTTTTTATAACCCATGGAAGAACCATTTTCTCCTCAATTTACATTCCATGTCTTCTACCTCTTTGGCCAGATGAGCAAGACTCCTGGTTTACAGACCCGTGTATGCTAAAAGTTGTTCAGTACATTGGCTTCCAATGTCTAGAATGGCCTTATTCTATGAGAGGTGCTAATTTAAATCTCTTTCTTTACCAACTAGTGAGAAAAGACCAGGCAGACTGGCAGGCAGTATGATCAATTAAGCCTTTTTAGATATGACAGAAGTCTGAAGGAGTCTTGTGCATTCCCAGTGACTATTGCTCTGGTAAGATTCCCCTTAGGAGAAGACTTCACACAGACCTAATGACAGATAAAACTTCACACAAACTTAATAACAAATGGAGTGAGTATATGTACTGAAAGCAGATTCTGAAAAATTCAAAGTTCATTTTTTTGATTTTTTCAGTTCTGAATTTCAGTTAATAACATTTTAGAATAAATAAAATAGAAATACTCACACACACATATCCTAAGAAAACCCACATTTTAAGTTATCATATGTACCTTCAAATAACAAAGGTATTGTAAATACGGTAACTTATTTTAAGAGTTACATGAAGAAATTACTTAATACCTACTAAATCCGTGTTTGTGATGAAGTCCTATCTATCCATTATTGTATTTTGTGTTCTTTGCTTTGTTTTATTTTTGTGTGTATATATTCCAAATATTTATGGGCAATACATTTTAAAGACATTTAACAAACTATATGATATAATTTATAAATATATTTTTCCAGTGGCTTCTTACCTTATGGTATGAAAAAAATGAAATTACAAAGTATGCCATTTGTTAATATTTTAAATACAACATGAATGACATTTTCAGTTAAAAAATATTAGAAATTTTTTAGTTGCTCTGTGTTATAGGAAGATAATTGGAAATGCAGATTGACAGCTGAAGAACAATTTCTGTATTCTGATAGATCTAAAAATATATGCAATTAATACCCTATTAAATTGTCGCATCCTTTTCCTGCACTTATTTTGACATCACCTCTGATTGCCAAGAGATTAATTTGCCAAGCAGAAGCAGTCCCCTCTTATAATTGCCTTGGTCCCTGAGTTATTCAGTGATGAGAAAGGGTTTGGGGAGCAAACAATAATAGGCACCTTCAAAGAGAAGGTGCCTATTATAAAGATCAGACTATATTACACAATGAAGTCACTACCGGTTTAATTCAAAACTTGACCATCATAAGTAAGGAAAAAAAAAGTACATAATGTAGCTGTCATGGAGTAGGAACTCACCAATTTGTAAAATAAATTAGATATCAGGAGTTGGAAACTTAGCTCCTGAGAATGACTGAGTTGATTTCTGTGGGCACTTCCAGCTGCTTTGAGTGGTCACTACCAGACGGACTGCCTGAATGAAGTGTTTTCACCTCTTTCCTTTGCACGACTGTTATTCCACCCCTAATATTTGTAAAACACACTGGTGATTTACTCTTTAATTGTTCAGTTTATTATATTGTATCACTATCTAGAAGTTTGTTTTTAACCTTTGCACTCCTCGTACTTAAAGGTAATCATTCCTGTATGCGTTGTTGAGTTGTGGTCAGGTAAATTCTCGATCTTTGTCTTGATTTATTTGTTCCAAGATTTGAGTCTTCCTTAGGAAATAGAATAGAGTTTCTGCTGTAGCACAAACATACTGAAATTCACTCTTCAAAAGCAAGGAATAAGCTGTCCTCCACTGTGGTGATAAAATAGTTTTTAAAACTGAGTTCACTGGAGCACCACCGGGGTCACATGGCAATAATGCTCTCCTTACTTTTGCTCAGATGAAATAAAAATACTAAATAAGCTTAAGAACTTGCTGTCCTTAACAGTGAATTGTGAATTAAACCGTACGTCCTTAGCGTCAATTGTAAATGAAAGAGAAAACAGTCCTCAGTAGAATTACTTTTGTCTGATGCAACTTGTATTTATAAAGTGGATTAAGAATACTTTTACTAATATGCATTTCTGCGACTTCATGTTTTGTTCAGGTGAGGAGCAATTTTTAGATAGATTTTGGTGTTTGTTACATAAATCACATGACAATTTGGTTTGGTTTTTTTTTTAAAGAAGACCTACAAGAGATACAAAAGAAATATTTAAAGAGGAGTCTGCTACTAGAATTCAAATTTAGAGTTGTATCTGAATTCCTTCAGGTTGCCAGCTAGATCTCAGTCTGAATGGATTTCAAAAGTGTTTCAGAATCAGTTCATCCGTTTAGATGCATTGTTTTCTCTAGGTAAACAAGGCTAATTCTCCATTCCTTTTGGCCTTGCACTTAGTTTTTTTCCAGACACACAGAGTAGGTAGGGATGAATGGGAAACTAGAATTACCCACTTGAGACAGCTTTATTTATACCCACTCTACAGCACCAGTGTGCACCAAAGCCAGTTTAAAGATGTTACAATGGAAGCAAGATCTACTAGGTTGAAATATTACAAAAAGTCTAAGGCTGTAAAAATTAATCTGTGTCACACACTTTCCTGCAGTCTACTTCAGCTTTCTATATGTCTAAAAATCACCTGAAATTAGTTAAAATTAGTTTACGTAGTAACATTCCAACTTTCCTCAAGGTTTAGTTATTGTTTTCTTTTCCTATCCTACAGAAAGCCATTTAAAGAATGGGTTCGGGAGAAGTTTCAGTGCACTCTGGAATGGTACTGTTTCTCTTAGAAAAGCTATTCCCACGCGGTCTGTTTAGAATACCTAAATTAATGAAATAAAAATTAGCATAAAGAAAAAATTCAGCTGGAGAGATGTGACCACCCATGTACCTGTAGTCATTTAATCACAATTTCCAGTTTTACAATGCACAAATGACTTTCATTGCCTCTCATCCTTAAAGCTTTGTCATAAATGTTAGACATAAAAGATATTAAACATTCTGGCAATTATGTTAATAGAAGTTGGCAACACTTGTACTTCAGTCGAGCCATGTGGCTTTGATTTTGTCTCACAAACATGTTGCTGGCATGAGAGCCTCCCTCTAGGGGCACCATGTTGAGCAAGCAAAAAGAGAATTTTTTGGTTCTTTCATTTAAGGAGGATAATTTTAAATATAAAGAACCATATTGATCATGCCTCTTCAATGACACTTTATCAAGTAGACAGTTAATTATTGAAAGAAAATGGTTGAAAGTCTAGCAGTAAATGTCTTGTAGTGTGGACTTTGCAATCTATACAAGCCCCCACCCGTTACAAACATTTTTCTCACTGTTCTGTATTTTAACTTTAACCCTTAATGACAGATGACACATAGAGATGCAATTAAATGCTTGTTATGATTACATAAACTAAAGAGATTACCATGACAAGTTGCCAGCACTATTCCCATATATTCAGTCATGCCCACTGAAGAAGCAGGGTTACAGTTACTCACGTCACGTGCACTAAATGGAATTTATTCCCATTTACCCCATGTAAGGTCTGATTCCTGATTATTGGAGTTGAGAACCCTTGAAAGACCCTTGAAATCTCAAATTAAGTGTTATGTCCATCCTATTGTAACAAGATGTCCATATACTTGCGTATTCTTACTCTAGGCTTCTTGTGATGCATTTCTCACTTGCTATAACACCATTAGCATAGAGCTAGATTTGAGTAATATTTGCAGTATCACTAGGGACTATAAAGCAAATACTTAAATGCCTACCTTTAAGATAAATTAATGTCAGTGTAAGTTGGATTTACAAGCAGTATGTCATTTAGCAAGACTGAATTCTGTATTTTAAACTTGGGATACAACAGTTGGGACAATTGAAGTCAGAACATTATCAGCTCCTGATGTAATTTGCATATTTATTTTTTTTTCTTAGCGAACAGAGAAGATGAAGTAAAATGTTCTGCAGAGGAGATGGGATTAGTGTTCAATGAGGCTGACCTGTTTACATTACAGAAAGTAATGTACCAGATTATTGTTAATACTGTACTGGTACCTTACATTCATTCCACTTTCCACCAGATAGCCTGTTATGAAGAAAGCTAGTGACCATCACTGATGTGTCTTCAGGCTACAAACCATTTGTCATCTTTTCCCTGTGATCAATTGAGTTTTTCAAATTTATGCCTGCAAAGAAACTGTGTCATAGTCAAAGAAATGAACACATACCTGATACAATAGTTTTGATCTGCACATATGCCACAGGGTGGACAATTCTGAGCAGTAGCTGCAAAAGCTTACAATGATCTTCTCCCATCTCTATTTGGAGATCTAATTTAATGATATTTCTGCAGAGATCTTCTACTTCATTCTCTCTTTCTCCACTGCGTGGGCAGCCAACTTACTCTCTGCCTGTCCTTCCCACAGCTGATGGGCACAACCACTCAGTCATTTCTCCTTTCCTTTCCACAATCGTGCCATTTGATGAGGTTTGCAGGTGTGTCCTTTCTGTTTCCTGCACATCATATGTTCTTGATTGCTTTCATTGCATGCCATATTTGCTAGTTATTTGCATTTGCTAGTTATTTCTTGATACTTAAATGCACAAGAGTATAGGAATAGCTGAACTACCACTATTTTGTGGCTTCTGGTACCCAAATCTGTTGGGTTAGACTAATACTGTATTCTGTGTCAGAAACAAAATTTCCATGTGACAAACATCTAGGAACTTGGTATTATTCCATTCACTAGTTAAAAAAGCCTGCTGTGGCTTGTAGGACACATTCCCTGGGCACAAGAAAGCACTCTAGTTAATGTTCCTAAACGGTCTAGCATGTTTATTGTACAGGCTTTGCAGATATCCTAGTTAATGAGATCTCTGCATTACATTTCCGAGGCACCAGATACCTGCTGAAGCAGTAGTATGCCTGTAAGTACATTAGCTATTAAACGTAGCTAAGTCTCTCACACTGTGGATTTTCTTCACTTTTTTGAAAAGAACAAAAGATACAAATTACTCTTACTTTCTGCTTAATATGAGTAAATACTTGTATTTGTGCCTTTTTCCATGTTTTATCCTATGTGCATCATGTAGGATAAAGATATTAAGATACCAGTAGTAAGTCTAGAAAGAAATATAATTGCAACTGATGGTATGAAACCTTCCAGTCTTCACCGAAGCCTGGATTGAGAGTCTCTCTTTGTTGTGGTTTGACCTGAGCCAGCAACTAAGTACCACGCAGCCAATTGATCACTCGTCCCACAGTGGGATGGGGGTGAGGATTGGAAGTGTAGAAGTGAGAAAACTCACAGGTTGAGATAAAGACAGTTTAGTAGCTAAAGCAAAAGCTGCACACACAAGCAAAGTAAAATAAGAAATTCATTCACTACTTCCCATCAGCAGGCAGGTGCTTAGAGCCATCTCCAGGAAAGCAGGACTCCATCACATATTAATGGTTACTTGGGAAGACAAACACCATCACTCCGAACATCCCCCCTTCCTTCTTCTTCCTCCAGCTTTTATTGCTGAGTGTGGCATCACTTTGGTCAGTTGGGGTCAGCTGTGTCAGCTGTATCCCCTCCCAGCTTCTTGTGCACCCCCAGCCGTCTCATTGTTGGGGTGGGGTGAGGAGCAAAAAAGGCCTTGATTCTCTGTGACCAATTGATGGCAGTAACAAAAACATCCCTCTATTATCAACACTGTTTTCAGCGTAAATCCAAAACATAGCCCCATACAAGCTACTATGAAGAAAAAGAACTCTATCCCAGCCAAAAGGAGCATACTTTTCCAGTTACTTTCAGATCTTTTCCCAAACACAGAAAATTCTTTCTTCTTTCTCCTTCCCCTCTCCCACGCCCCAAATAAATGGGTAATATTCTTTGAAACTATTCTACTAAAATAGCCTACAGCAAAAGGATTCCTGGGAGACCAAGTGACCTTTTGCTAAGGTTTATACCATTTTATTCCGCAGGTGCAGATTGCTTTCTTTCAAAAAGCTTTCCTTGCTTTGTTTAATTTAAATTTCTATACCTCCTTTCTGCAGCTCTGCATTTCCATCTGAGCTCCAAATAGAATCACTACAAAACCATCTTACACTATTACCACCTTCAGTGCTGATAGAGGGTTTCTTATTAGTGCTAACAGCTCACTACTTTGTGTTACTTTAACTGCTTGTCTCTGATTTGGAGACAACTTTATTTTTATTTTGTATCCTCATGAATAGCTAAGTTCTGCACTTGGGAGTGGAACATGACTTTGTTCCATGATGTCTCCATCTCTTGTGCTTACATTACAGGTTTTGACCATTACACAGTTTTAGGCATCATGTTTGCCGAGTTAAACACTACCGTTCCCCAGTCAGGATTTTTTATGTTGTATTCAAGAGTCTTAAGAGGCTACAACACACATGCCAAAGTTATCAATCAAATCAATTATGAAATATGAATCTTATTGAAATGGTTGCATCAGTTTCTTGTGAATACAAAGAAAAAATTGTTTTATTAGATCAAATAAAAGGATGAAACATGGCAGGAAGTAAATTATAGAATCACAGAATACGAAATGTTTTCCTTCATGTAGTAATCTTTCTTTATTCATAATCAGAAGGAAGTTATCGTAGTCTCCTGATACCTAACTTAAATTGTTTTGTCTTGTTTGTTTATGTGTTTGGGGCTTTTCTTTTTTTAATCCTCCAAGAAGGAAATAATGTTTTCAACCTGACAATTTCACAACTTCTAATTCAAGCTATGAAGATAATGAAGGTAGCTCAAAACACATTTTATTTTTTTCTCTGAAAGTATGAAAACTAGAGGTCTATTTTATTTTGATTAATGAATACATGTAAACAAATTAAATTCTCACATAACCAATTGACTCCAGGATCCAGGTTTTTCATCTGAACACCAAGTGATTCATGTATCAACCTAGTCATGTTTTTCATCCCAAAGTCATGACTTCTTGCTGCCCTCAACACAGAAGAAAGAGGAGTTAATGAAAATTAAAGCCTTGCATAGAGATAGTAAACCTGTTGAAAATAGAAAATCTGTTGAAAAAAATTACATATAGAGGTTACAGGGGGTGAATATGATGGCATTCATCACCTTAATCCTTTGTATTTGGTTACATTAAGCAAGTGATAAGTTTTAATCTTTATTTTTGTCTGAATGATCATTTCAATACCTGTATCAGTTAGGTATAGCTCTGATTTCACTTTACCTTTGTTTTCTATAAAAGTCTATTAAGTAGTCTTAGTCTATTTCAATGCAAGTAAGTAATTGCAGAACAAAAATAATCAGCTAGAATTTTGATTAACTAGATGAGGGAAATTTAGAGAATGTCATCAGGAAACTTGAATTTGGGGGATTATCCTGTTTTCCCATCTATTTTCAGTCTGGCTTCTGTGAACGATGAGATTTCTGGAAAACTGAATGTCTGCTTTTGTACTCCAAATGCTCTTAACAGGAAATATTTTATGCATTGGATTTAATTTTTCCTAGGCACTGATAACTACTTCTGAATGCACTCTTAACATACATTTGCTGAACATTTCTGTTAAAATTTAGTACAGAATTAGTATTAGTATACAGAAAGGTCTTTAAGCCTTATTGCTTACAGTCTATCTGAAAAGCTTAATCTCTCCAGTGAGTTTCTCTGGCATTTCATTTCATAGTATCTTTCAATAGAGTAAAGCAAACATAGAAACTGCCTGATTTTGAAAGGTTTTCTTGTAACCAGAATGGAAAGCACTATGTAAAAAGAAAAGCTATAATTTACCACTCACGTTTTTGGTGAGATAGGTGAAGTATTTGACTAATTTGGAAGTTATAGCAACATAAGAAACGCATTATCATGATCTTAACTTGGTGTGTTGTACACTATTGTGAGTCTATAATGAAGAGTTACAGAAGAATTCATATACAAGAATTAAAAAGTTAGAAATGGTGAGACTTCTTATATAAAAAGCCACAGAAATAAATTTAGTAGGAAGCCTTTTTACTGAACTCTTTTATTGTCTATGACTGTCAGGACATAAGAGCTACAAAGCATTTGCTCTGCCATTTCTGTGTTGCATAATTAATGAGGTTTCCTTCCTTTCCTTCTGGTCATTTAGTTTCATTGGAGAGCAAAGTATGAAATTGTATGCAAAGGAATGTTATACTGTAATATTAAGACAATTTTTTTATGTTGCTTTGAGCAAACAGGATTCCCACATACTGTTTTGACATTTCAGTAGATGCACTGCTGTTGTATCATAGCTATTTTAGTTATAAATTACCTGATTATCTTTATTTATTATTTCTTTCTGGTGGAGTCTGTGCTATGCTATGTGCTGTGGAAGTATACTAATGAATCCTGATTTCTACCTAAATGTCATATAATAAGAAATAGACCATCTCCCAAAATTTTACAACTTCTAACAAGTAAATATGTGAATAAGTATGTTAAATAGTTTACTGCTCTTTGAAAACATTTAATAACATTTATGGAGTTTATAATTTCTAAGTGTGTAAACTTATTTGATTTGACACTTAACATTAAATATCGTTAGTGAAAATCTTTCTTTAGCCAGCACAATGGTGGTTAAACTTCAAACTAGTTTGACAGTGGAAAGGACAGTTACACTGTAGCCCAGATTCACAATTCAGTGCGTTCATATTTTACAGATTGTTTTAAATGGATTTATTAATTAAAAAAAAAAAAAAAAGTGAAAATAAATTGTCATAACACTTGCATTAAATCTACTTTAGTTGTTACCCTTGGAGATCATCACAGTTACCTTTAGAATATCAGAATCCAAATTCATGGACTACAATTCCATATTTTAAAAAATTATATGTATATTCTTTTCAGATAAATAATTAGTTAATATTTGAAAGTCATTGAGGATAAAGATTATTTAGAATTCTAGTAACAGAATTATGAAACACATTCACATTTTCAATTTTCAGGGAATATGGGTGAGGTATATGTGCTCAGGTATTAATAAATAAAGCATAGTAGTGTCATAATTCCATATTGGGAATTAATAAAGAAGAATTGTTAGGATAATTTTTTAAGGGAGGATGAACAAAGCTCAATGTTGTGCTCAGTTGTGTTAATACAAGGGCTCCCTCCAATGGCGACAAGTTATTTCACATAAAAATTATTGCTACGTGTGGATGAACAAAACAGGAAATATGGTAGATGGAAGAATTCCAAAAGGTAGTTGTCTCTGGTGGTTTACATTAAGATATTTTTAATCCATACGTTAGTCCCTATACCAAGACATCCAGACAATGAAGTAACTTTTCACTTCAGATCTGCTGAACATGAAAAAAAGAGAGAAAAAGATGCCATTTTTATTAACCACATTTCGAAAGGAGCATGGCTAACTGGCAAGAGACCTCTGCTGGCTAGCAATGGACATACAAAGGCCCTAGATTCATACCCTACCTACAAATCCTTGCAATGCTGTTGAGGAAATGGGCTATCCAACTGGTACTACTGGAAAAAGAAATAAAACCCTCAACTTTTGTTGTTAGCTTATTTTTAGATATTAAAATCTTCCTCTTCCATATTAATATGAAAGGAAACTGTTCCAAATTTTGTTTCTCGAAAAGAAAAAAGAAAAGAAAAGAAAAGAAAAGACAAGACAAGACAAGACAAGACAAGACAAGACAAGACAAGAAAAGAAAAGAAAAGAAAGGAAAAGAAAAGAAAAAAGAAAAGAAAAGAAAAAAGAAAAGAAAAGGAGAAAGACAGAACTGGGTCCATTCATAAATGTCAGGTGTTGCCTTTGATAAATTACCTGGTAAGTGCAGTTTCATCCTCTCCTCACCAACTTCTTCTGGAGCTGTTTGGTTATGTAAAGATATGCTGATATCCCACTCACGCAGCAAAAGACAAAAAGAAGAGAAAGAAACATGACATAATATCCCAATGAATAAAACACTTACCCAATGTGAATAAATGCCAGAAAGAGATAGACTGAAAGAATATTGGTACAGTTTACTCCAGTATCCTGTTTCTGACTGACACTGATGGAAAGCTGTAAGAATAGCATGAGGATTTAGTGAATGCTCACCAGATATGGCCTCCAAGCCAGCTGTAATTCATGGCTTACTGCTTCCTAGGAAGAGAAATTGGTAAAGATGACAGAAGTGGTGCAAAACTACATTGCCATCACCAATGGTACACACCAGAAAATCCAAATTGTTTATCTTTAAGATTAGGATTGAAAGAAAAAGTCTGAAGAGGAAAGATAGGCCCAATATTTTTACAGAAGAAAAACAAAAATTTGGGCAAAGGAGACAGAAAGAAGAGAGGACTGAAAAGGGAATACTTCACATGGTCAAATGTCAACTTAATATTTAGAGAGTTTTGAAAGGAACGTATATATCTGAGGGGTTTGTGTGTTTATTTTGGTGCACTCCCTTGCATTGCATTGGAGATGTTAACATTGTTAGTCCCCACAGCACGGAGGAGATGGACCTGGAGGTCTGAGCCTCACAGAGATTCCACTGCAATTTCAATCTAGTGTCATGCTACGAACTCTTGTTTTTTTTGCCTCCCACCACCTGGCTCTAAAAAAGTCCACACTTGAACTCCTTTTTATAATGTGAAAACAGATATCACAGAATCACAAAATGATTGAGATTGGAAAGGACCTCTGGAGGTCATCTGGTCTAACACTCCTGCTTAAGCAAGGTCACTCAGATCTGGTTGCCCAGAAACATGTCCAGAGGGCTTTTGAAGATCTCCAAGGACGGAGACTCCACAGCCTTTTAGGGGGACCTGTTCCAGGTTTCTGGAAAAACATTACTTCTTTACTGTAAAAAGTTTTCCGTATGTTTAGACAGAACTTCCTATGTTTGAGTTTGTGCCCGCTGCGTCGTGACCTATCATGAGAGACCACTGGAATGAGCCTGGCTCCATCTTCTTTATGTCCTTCTTTCAAGCATTTATATACATTGATAATATTCCCCTTTGAACCTCCTTTTCTCTATGCTGAACAGCTCTCTCAACCTTTCATCCTATAGGTGATGCTCCAGTCCTTTCATCATCTTTGTGGCCTTTTCCTGGATTCTCTCCAGTATATCCATTTCTCTTTTGTACCAGGAAGCCCACAAACGGACACAGTACTCCAGCTGTGGCCTCATCAGTGCTGAATAAATGGGAAGGATCACCTCCCACCACCTGCTGGCAATACATCTAATTCAGCTGAGGATACCATTAGATTTCTTTACAATAATGACACACTGCTGGCTCATGTTTAGTTTGGTGACTTTGTGCTTCACTGTGCTGAATGTCATGAAGTTCCCATCGGTCCATTTCTCCTGCCTTTTGAGGATGGCAGCACAACACACTGGTGTATCAGGCACTCCTCCAAGTTTTGATATCACCAGGAAACTTGCAGAGGGTGCATGCTGTTCCATCATCCAGATCATTAATGAAAATGTTAAGCAGGATTGGATCCAATATTGACCCCTGGTGTATTCTGCATGTCAATGGGCTCCACATAGGTTTTGTGCCACTAGTCACCACTCTCTGGGCCCAACTGTTCAGCCAGTTTTCAATTATGGCAGGATTGAAGTCACCAATGGAATCTACGCTTTTACTACACTTGTGTACAATAGCCAAGTGTTTCTTTTGCATCTGGTCAGAGTAACTAGTAACTTCTATAACCACAAGTATTAGAAAACAATCCCATGGGGTCTAACAGCCCCATAGTTCTTCTTTCATATAGTCTCTTTAGCCATTCAGTTCTGAGGTTTGATGCATCACTGTCAAGAAGAATGATAGAGTGAAAAAGTCTTATGCTGCCTGCTGGTGCTCCTGCGATTTCTTTCCAATGCCTTAAAATACAATTCAAAGGGTTTGCCTTAGGTATTTTTACTCTGTGGACTTCCTATTTTAGATTCTAACGTAGTCTCTGCTCCTGTAACAATAATATCTGGTCCATGGAGTCCAAAAGAGAAGTGGCCCTACAACATACACAAACAGGAGTCAAAGTAAAGTTTAATAAAAGATTTTGAGATCCCCCGAAAGTAATTATACACTAATGACAATTTTGGCCCTTCAATCTGATTAATAAACAGCAACACTTACACCAGGGACAAGGACTTAGCCCAACTCTGTATCTCCTGTCAGCTCCTCGCTCTGGGGCTAACACCAAGTTCTTATTTAATTCTCCATTACCTCCCATGAATCAATGCCTTTTCCCAAACATCACTGAAAGATACAAACCACTTAAAACAAATATCAATTTTCACTTCCTTCGTCTCCGGCTATTTCCCTTGCGGGAGAGTAGAACCACTGATTAAAACTCCATGCTCGCTTCATACTTAATTGTACATCTCAGTCACACATTTCCACTCTCTTTCCCACTTGAACCATGGTTTACAAGTATTAAATAAGCTTAAAGTATACACGGTACTGGGTGCATCAAACACAGATGATTATAATGGTACCACTCAAACAGAAATTCCCTGCCAATCATCAGGGACTTGATCCCCACAAAAATTCCCCATCACAGGGATATGAACTCCAAAACACCCAGGGGTGAGTGATATAGCTCTTTACTCCGCGTAGGACATCTCTGTATGACTTACAGATATCCCTGTTCCCACATACCTGGTCCGGTGATGGTCCTTGTCTATCCTCACAGCAATCAGTCAAGCGAGGGAGCTCCTCCGAGAACTCTCGGGGCGCACCTAGGACATCCCCCTCTCAGCTGGTTCTGCAGTCGGGCAGAGAGGTCCCATCTGGGTCGCCAAATTGATGTGCAGAAACAAATTCTACAACTCGCGGAGAGTTATAAAGCAGGCACGTTTACTTTGGCGCCGGCTGCAAGGGGGATCGCTCCTCCAAACTTGCATACCGCGTAAAATGAAGATTCATATTGTATACCATGAGACATTTGCATATTCATAGTACACCACATATTCATTGTTATTCACACTTAGGATTGGTTATAAGTTTCTCGCTTCTAATGTAAATTAGTACGCATCCTCAGTAAGCACTAATGAAGCCTCTACGTTAACTGTGCATGCTCCCCAAGCAGGGTTTTGCCCCCTTTCGGGGGGGTCATTTGAGCTGGAGGTCGCAATCTCCTACTACCACAATTACCTCTCTCCTGCTCTCAGCCAATTTATTGTTGATGTCTGTGGGTTGTAACGTTTTATCAGCTTGGCTCCCTTCATGTCTAGAACTCCGTCTCCTGAAGGACTCTCTCCACATTCTTGCCTACTCGCTTAGGTAACAGTGTCCCTTCTTCTATCATTTGTTCGTTTTCTTGATGCTTCCCAACCTTGAGATGCCAGGCTAAAGAATGTGCCTGCTTGTCTGTTAATTTAGCTGAATTATTTAACCCTTTGGTATCAGTCACAGATGAGAAACTTTATACAAGAAGGACGGCACTAACAGTGGCATGCAGCCTGTCCGTCTGCTTGCTAGGGCATTTTATTACAGTGGCATAACTTGTTCAAAATTATTTGGATAATATTATGTCAATATTAACATGTTCCCTAGCATTAGCATTAGTAGACTTGGTTTAGAGAGTAAAGAAATGAGATTGTTGACAGGACATCTAGCACAGAGAGACTACAGAGATGTTTTCAATTAAGAAAAAGTAGCTTCTGAACTTCGCATTTCACTTATATTGAAGTTTGTGATATGCACCTTTCAATAAAAATTACAACAGTCATCTTGCTATCACATTACCATTGCCAAAGAGGAAATTGCAGTGATTTAAGCCTAGGAGGTGGGAAAAACATTTTTATACAGATGTTTGACCAACTATTTCACAATGTGCTGAACTTTTAATCTGATTTTCTTCTAAATTTTCTTATCTGAGAATTGAGGATAATGACAACTTTTTTCAACTATTTTGACATTTATAGAGCTCTCATTAACTTTAGTAGTTGTTTTCTTACTTTTTTCTGTTCTCTAAAATGTGTTTGCAAATGCTTTTAGTTCAGGTTCTTTCAAGATCATGTATCTTCTTTTTAGTTGATATTATAAATGAAACATAGGTTAACTGCTTACATAAATCTAAGCACCGAAATGACTTTTTTAGGAGGATACTGTCAGTAAACAAAGTGCAAAAGTAGAATGAAAAATAACATGGCATAAAATACAATCCAGTTCTTGATTGAAGGCATGTCATGGCTTGCTGATTCCATTATTTTGTTTGAAGTTGAAATAATTTGGCTTCATTTGGTTTTGATGTTTAGCTGTCCTTTAGCACTTTTAGATGGAAGACAGATCCTGTTTGCAAGTCTTTTGGAAGAAGTTCATTTTAAACAATGCTCAATAGAGGGAACTGTAAAAGGAACAATTTATTTTTACAAGTTTGTACAGAAATTGAGTGTAATTGATCTATATTAAAGAGGAATTCCACTGGTCATAACGGTCTTATTGTTGATCATTTTAAATGTATAATGTATTTCTTGCATCCTTCACTGCCTGTTGTCTTTTACGCTGTGAATTTTAGGCATTTTTTGCTGTTTAAAAGCTGGAAAACATCCAGAATACTTCTACCATTCTACAGTTTGTCAAAAATACAAAAAAAAATAAAGCTCAAAGAAGTTAAGAAGCATGAATAAGCAAATGCCAGGACCATGTAACAGGACATTATAGGTAATATAAACATGAATATAAGGAGCATGAGTTTTAAATCTAAGAAGAAATATCAGTAGACAGCAAAGAGAATTAGGTCATAGTCATACTGGTCAAAAAAATGGTTTAATGCAGCAAAGCATTCCTCCTAATGTGCTGCCATAAAGAGTAAAAGATACTATAGATGGGATATGATATCTTATTCTGGAGTGTTTCAGAGAATTCTTTTGGGTAGCGAATAGTTTGAAATAGCAAACTAGAGTTTTATTTCTTCAAAAGATATCCACTGTCTTCCTGCTTTTCACCATAGTACATCAGAATAATTCACCTTGAGGTGTTCTATAATGAGCAGAGACACAGTTTAGTAGCTTGTTATGAAGGGATGATATATAAGATAACTATGTACAATGTAATTTTTAATTAAAAAAATTCCCTTTATACATTTGTAGCTTATCATGTATAAAACTATTAGTAATGCAGTTGCAAAATAAATAGTGATTTGAAATATTCTGAAGTGCACTCAGTAGCCCATTTTTGCCATCCTTAATTTTAATAGTACTCACAGAAGGCTAATAATTAAATGAGAGATGTGTATTCCTCTTAGTAAGTGAAATAATTTTCAATGAGAAAAAAACAGTAGCATTTTCCATGTTAAAAGCTATAATATTCCAATTCTGAACTCTTGGTCTAAAAGTGGAATAAATTATACTTTAATGGCAAATTCTACAGCACAAAGAATGAAGAGATATTTAAAATATAATGTCGAATGGTATTCCTTAAAACATTCTTAATGGACTACAAAAACACTAAGTGAAAATATAATTGTAGATTAAGTAGTCTTTGAAATCTCTTCTTTCAGAGGAGTTTTAAAAATTATTTTTATTTTTTTTGTTTTTCAAATAATATCATGTTGAAATAGAATTCTACTTTGTGAATCGCATTGCTCAACTTTATAATATTAAATGATGAAATCAGTATGTTGCAAACATTTGAAATCTTTTAAGCAAGCACATTAGAAACATCTATATAATAAAAAAACTAACAAACAAACAAACAAAAAAGCAAACAAGCCCAAACTCCACTGTAACTAAGAAAGGTGATAGATTGGGGGAACCTCTGAATGAAAGGGCAAACATAATATCTTGTGCATGACATCAATATATCTAACAGTAGTTAGTCATGGTTGCTGCATGGCAGTGATTTTAATATCCCTCCACTGTTTTCCTTGGAAATCGTGCTATTGGTATAGCTGGTCAGGTATTTTCCTTTTGACTATAGCATTGGTCAGATGATGTGCACAAGGTGCAGACGACGTAAATGCGTCAGAACTTGCCAGATGGAGTATGCTTCTATGGGAATATCAGAAGATGTTACAAACAGTGGACATTGGCTGGAACAAGAATTTATGATGGTTTTCCAGCCAAATTTTTTTCTATCATCTGATCTATATTAATCACATTGTCATGAATATACACCGTCCTTCCTTAGAAAAGAGGTTACGCTCCATCAAATTTATGAAAATGTGCAACTGCTGTGTGTTTTTGTCAATTTAAGATTACTTTAGTATAGTTCAACTATATCTTCAAATAATTCAGAGACAAGACCTGCTGAAAAATACAATAAGTAACTTACGGCACAGGGCTCCTCACTAAGATGCCAATCCTAATATTTTACAGACAACAAATCAGTCAGTTTTTGCATAAATCACTGATGATAACCAATAAAGCCCTAACAGTCTTTGATTATTTTATCTAAGCAGTCATTTTCTCTTAGCCATAATTCCAATCTGGAGATCAAGTAAAGGAGGCAGTTGTCTGGTACAGTGTTTTCTGGTCAGTGAAGGACTTTCACACTCATTTTTTCACTTTCAAACAGTTCACAGCTGTTGACTTTCAGGACTGACTTCAAAAGAGTGTTTGGATTCTTCTGCAATGAACATTTCATTGACATTGATGTTAATTGTACTGTGTGCTAGGTTAACTTGACTAGACAGTCCTTTTCTTACTGAGATGTAAATAGTCAACTACTATATGAACTTGGATATAGCTTATAAGTTATGTGAGAAAACAATTTATTTTGAACTCCATTAGTTCTCAGAAGAGCTCAAGATGGGTTAATTCTTCAATGTCGTTAGAGTAGTTTGAATGATGTTCTGAGGTAAATTGCCAGTAACCTACTGGGATTTCTATTCCCTTCCTGACGACCCCTGGCACTAATACCAACTACAGTTTTTCTGTGTGTCATAAGCAGAAAGACTTGTACAGGCAGTTTGATTTGGCAGTGTTTCCAAAGCATAACCATCATCATGCAACAGCAGCAAGTATTTTGTACGGACAGCTCTTAGTTACTTCACACTGATTTTGTCAACTAATTTTGCTGGTTTTAGTAGCAGAATTCATAAAACACATGATGAAGCTCAGATCCTTCTTGAGGTATACTAGTACCTCACTGCTGAACTTCCTCTTCTGACAGTTACCCTATTCTGAATGTTATCCAGGTTGCGGTCCTAATCCAGTTCTTGTCATTAAACATGAAAGGAGAATTTGCATCTAAGTATACTTATTTAACATAGTAATATTTGTATTTAATATGAAGTAATATTTGTAATAAGTATCACAATGTTTCTTACAATGGATACACAATACATGTAAAAAGATTGTGCATATTATTCAGTCCTATAGTATGTTTTACAGTGTATATATAGTATATTATACAGTAAAAGTTGCATTCATAAATAAGCATCATCTGTTCTGGGTGATCTGAAATATGGCTCAGTATACACAGTGCATGTCTCATACACAATTTTACCTATGGGGGACTTTTTGACTGGCTGAGAAAGTTTTGAACATGATGCTGGTGTTATCCCTGGTCGAAAAACACATTTGCTTTCTAGATCCAGGATGGAGAGGGAAACAAAGAACTTCCTTTTTACATTATCTTGACATAAGCTTACCTTCGCAATTGTTCTGAGCTTGGTGATGACCTTCTACTCACAGGATTTCACTTTACTAATACAGTCCAGAGCACATGTATGATTTCTAATGCATAATGAACTGAATAATTCTGTCTTCAAAGTAAGGTTAAAATAGTTTGAGGTAAAGAAACTAGAGAGTTAGAAACTGAAGAAGGTTAAAACAAGTTTGAGACTAGTCCCTCTATTCAGGCTTCACTACAGCCCAGGATACTTTTCCTTTGTGGAATAAAATAGGCCGTGAAGAGCTATCTACTTAGACATCTGTGCTGCTGAGTGCCCTGGTACTGTTTAAGGCTAAACTGCAATATAATGTTTCAATGTTTCAAGAACTGCATTCTTTGAGAAAGATGATATGTCTTCATGCTATTAAAAAGCAGTGTAATAGAGTATCTGTAATAGCATCAAATCAGACTTGGTAGGAAGTTGTATTGGAGGGTTTAGCTTTACAAACCTAATAATATTTTCGCAAACAATGCTTATTATGTGTAAGATTCATATTAACTGAGGGTCATGCTGAGTCTCTTTAACCACCAGATGCCTGTGTAGGTTGTGAGAACTCTGCATAAAACAAAATAATGGCATGTTCCCTTTGAGAGATTTGGCACAAGAATGGAGCAATCTGAAAAGCCTGAAAAAGGCACGGGTGGGAGGAAGGAAGCTCGTTATATGGTTGTAATTGTTTTGTGTTTAAACAATTGCTGGATTGGACTGTGAAACAGTAATTGTGTTCTACTGTAAAGACAGGAGTATATCTATTGCTATGCTTATCTAAAAAAACCTACAAGCTGCTTCCATAGGCTTTGGGTATGCCTTTAGTATTTGTAGTCTAGAGTAAAAGCTGTCTGCTTGCCTTATCTTGCTCTTTCTTGTGAAAAGGTCTAAAACTGAAAAAAGCCCCAAACTATTTTAACCTTTAGTGTTTAAAATTAAGCAATAAAGACCCATTTAATACTCAATTGGTACACTTTAAAATGTGTTCTTCCCAGATAAAAGCTTTGTAAAATGACAGTTAAAAATATTGATTTCTAAACTGACCATTCTGAAAGGTTTAAAGAGTAGTTTGTATTACTTTTAGGCTGTTACTGAAGTCAAAAACCTAATTTTAAATTAAGAACACATGGTTTAAGTATACCCTGCAGTAAAAAAATCAAGCAATATTCATTCTGTACTCAAAACTTAACAACTAATTTTCATGAGGTGACTGCCCTCCAAAAACTATTTTGGTTAAAGCTTAAATCTTAATTGAACACTTCTTTTGCTCATAGTACTTAAATTTCTGGGGCCTGGTTTCTGGTTCAGTCACCAAACTAACTGGTACTTTCATTGGCAGCATTGTATCTGTTACAGACTGCAAATAAGGATGTGAAGAGACAAGAGGTCTGGACAGGTCTCACTCTCCAAACAGTAGCTCTTCTCCAGTGTTTGTTTCAGCATGTTTCCACCTTCACCCATAGTAAAATTATAAAGCATGAAGCTGAAAGCAGTGTGGACATTCAGAGTCACTAAATCTCATGCTTATTACTAGCTTAACAGGTTACCTGTGATAAGCTCGTTCATTAACTGTGCTCTTTTTTCTTTTCTTTTCTGTTTTTTTTTATCTATTGAATGTTCAGAGATTATAATTTATTAAAATTTTACTAGTACAGGGAAGGGAAGATGCAAAGATTCGTGTATAGGAGGGTAAATAATGAATGCAATGAAGCTCACCTCTGCTTTAAAAGCTTATGGAAAGAGAAGCTGCATATCTAAAGATGTTGGGTTTTATATATTTCTGCAGTTGCAACATCTGTGACTTATAGCTATAGCAACAGTACTGTCACATATCCAGAAAAATGTAATCATTTTAATTCTGGTCACCAAAATATTTCAGAGCTATTCTGTCTAATTCATCAGATATTTAGATCCAAAATGTTTGAACAAATTCTTTCTGCTTCACATATCACACAGGCAATGAGAAAAAACACCACACAACACCTGAACATGTAACCAACAAAATCAGAAGGTATTCTCCAGTCTTTGGGATGCTAAAGATCATGATTACAGCTGTTTAGACTTTTTTACATTCTTCTTTACATTTCCTTACATTTTCTTTCTGTAACAAAAGGGAAAGTAGTCTTATCAGTTAAATACTGCCAAAAAATTTTCTGTTATAATACTTTATTTTCTATGTCTCACCCAGGAAAAAAATTTGAAATTTAGATTTTTATTTTTCAACAGAACATTGAACTAAAATTCTTTCATAATACTCTGGATTCTTCAGTTGGGAATCAGAGTCTTTCCACACCATGATCTGTTAGTATAAGAACTTTTTGGATACAGAATACTACACTTCTAAAACACCAGTTTGCAATGAAATTTATCTTACCTTTTGGTAACAGGAAATCATAGAGCTCACTCTGTTGTCAGATGAAAAAGTGTTACATAGTACTGTACACTGAAATGCCAGGATGTTCTACATGTTTTGTGAAAAGAACCTTTGGTTTTGAAACATTTCTTTCACTTAAATTTTACATGTGAGATTTTTCAGTTATTGTGGTGTCAGTACTAAATGCACAGATGACTTAACACTTAATCCAGAATATTAATCAAGCTTCATTCAGTGGTTATTGCTATGGAATTCACTGACAATTATATTTTATTCCTGTGCTTGTTTGTCAGCTGAAGGTATGAAATGATAATGTCTGCAATACTCAGTATATTTCTGTATTGAATATGGATGTGGTTGATCTCCTTTTCATTTTCTTCTAGGCCTTTTCTGGAAACACAAACGCGGACAATGTCATATACTATAAGCTTCAACACTCCATTAAAGCAAGATTTCTCCGTTTTGTGCCTTTGGACTGGAATCCAAATGGCAGAATTGGAATGCGCATTGAAGTGTATGGATGCACATACAGTAAGTGTTTGGCTGAATCAGCTAAATGAAAAAATTACTCGGCATTGACTTTTGCTACCTAAATTACACTTGAAGGTAGATTTCTAAGCTTAAATTTAATCTTGAATAAAACTGATTCAATAAGTTTACGTGCACACTCTGCTATTTCTGCATCATCTAACAATATGTGATGCCTATTTTCTGGTTCTTTCTGTGTTGGAACGAATGGTATGGACATAATCCAGTAACTGATTTACCGCAAAATCTTTTTTTTGATAGTCTTAAAATCTGCATCTTAACATGGTACACTTTCTACTTGAAGGGCAAAATACGGAAAATGTTTACAGTTTTGAATATATACAGTCTTGATCCTAAGTCAATAAGAGTACAAGTAGATATAACTGAAGGACACCTTAAAGTTGTTATATATTTAAGGGATACTTAATTTTTGTGTCATCAATAAAACATTAATAACTGATATAAGGATTTGGAACAAAAAATGCATAAGTATTATGGTTGTATTGATCTGCTGGACAATGTAAATCTTCCTGCTGTCTTCCTGTTACAGTTTTTCATCCCTGGACTTTTTTAAAAAAACTTCCTCTTAGCAAGTTGTTTACTGCTTTTTATTCTCCACAACTTTTCTCCGTGAGGGAAACAGACTTTATTTTAAGCTACATATTTAATTCCTTGTTTTAAGTACTTCCATCTGTTGTGTTTTTGTAGGATTTTTTTTCCAACTTCTATGCTTAAGTCATGCTTCATACAGCTGGTCTGTTCTGAATGGTCTCCTTATATCTCCCTTCTATTTCCATTTATTAGTATCTGACTTTAAACTGAACATCAATAAAACACATCTTTGCACTTTCTGCTTTAAGTTTAGCTTTGTAAAATAAGTGAAAGACCAGGAACTAAGGATATTGAAAATTTCAACCTGATGCAGGAGATTAGGTCTCCTCAGAAATTAGGTTAACTGCCCCATCCCAGATAGCCAACAGCTCATGCCAGAAGAAGGATGTGAGAAGCTAAACCCACATAGAATCCTTCAGTGACATCTGGCTGGAGGCTGGGAACATGACTTATGATTCTTAGAACAATCTAATGATACTGCTGTAACTGAGAAATGTGGCCAAGATTCAACTTACTTTCCACTATACCAGGACCACTAAAAGTCAAAAATGGAGGCTGAACAGATGACTTTGTCATTCCCAGCTGAAAGCTCGTCTGAGTCTCCCATTTGAAATCTCATCTCTGTGGTACTTGATGAGAGTATATTCTTCCCTGTCTTTAAGCTTCAGTGAAAGTCAGTCAGCTTTGCCTCTTCCCAGTCCTTTACCTTGTGCATTCGACAATATTTAAATCCTTACTCAAAGTCTTATTCTTAAACATTTTCAAACTGAAGAGCTCTCTTTTGCACATGCCTAAAATCTAGATTTTAATTATCTGTATTCACTACTGTCATTTTCTGTATCACATCTTGCAAAGTATCTTATGGCTTTTTTCTATGATATTCCTACTGCCATGCTGCCAATGGAAAATCTCTGAGTCTAAAGGACAAAAAGGGAACAGTGTCCATGTTACGAAAAATAACAAAATATATAGAATAAGTAATTACACAGTTAACATACTTTGTGTGTGGTCAGTAACTACTTTTGAGGAAGATTATATGGTTTTCTATATTTTACTTATCTAGTACAGGATTAATCCTATAGATGGCTTATGGAAACAAATCAATGATAACTATCTTTTAAGATAAGGCTGAATTTAAAAGGAATATTTACTTCATCCATTATCCACTGTATTGCACTACATAAAGAACATGGTAGTGTTAAAAATATGGAAACTTTTTTTAAGCTGGTTAAGATTTTCTCTATTCTAATGATATTTGAGTTCTTGAAACGTTTATTTTTTCTATGTATAAATGGTTTCATTCCAAATGAGTGGCAGACTATTTATTATCTCTTTACTTATTTTGAATATCTAGAAGTACCATGTGCTTTTAGTAGTTCAATTTAGTGGTTGCTGTTGCAGATAAACCAGGTGATTGTAGTCTTACACTTCTAAAATATAGTTAATAATTTAAAAGATTCATTTTTTCTCTTCACTCTTTTCCTTTGTTTATCAGACACATGCAGGACATTTAGTTATTGTTACAGTAATTATGCCTGGATGTTTCTGAATTGCTATGTACTTTTCCAGGCATGACCAGAAAATAAAGAAAAGCAGAAATGCCAATGATATCTACTTTAACTTTGATTCACACTTTCCAGATTTCCCATTTTTCATTCTTCCCTTCAGAGATATCTCACTGGGTCTTATATTGTACAAGTAAGCAACTCTCTTTCCATTTACCACCAAATATGTGGGCTGTGTTCTGTATTCAAGTGCAAATGCAGTAATTTCTTCCTTTAGTCTTATCTGTGGCAAATTATGCAACAAAACTAAAACTGCAAGAATATATAAAGTTGATCTCACTATTCCATAAGGTGATACTGGAAAATGCATGTCTGTTACATCCGAAAGAAGTCATTACTATCTTAGTGAAGTAATGCTTAAATGACAACTGTTGGCACTACTTTCAAGTTGCTGCTCTGTTGTCTTCCAGTCAAATACCTGCTCTGAATAACTTTGCATGGTATCCTCAGAACCAATGTTTCCCCTTTAATTACAGTCTCAATAGGGTTTGGTAATATCCACGATAGAAGTCCATAGGATAAACTAGGTTATTACAAGTTTTGTTTCCTTTTTTTTAATGCAGAACTCTTTTTTTTGCTGTAAAGATTTTAGGCCAAGGACTGTCACATTTTATATGTTTGTAAAGCATCATCGAGAACAGGTCCTTCCATTTTTGTGTCTTAGCACGTATGGAATAGAAAGGCTGAATAATGGTAGCCAGTTATGGAGTTATATGAAATATTACAAGAGTTCCCCTCTGTAGTTTGTGTTTAGTTCTTTTCCTTCCTCACTCTGCTACCGGTACCATGTTCCTCAGTTTTCTTACTCCTGTTCTACAGTCTGTTTCATGTAAGAAAGAAAGAAAGAAAGAAAGAAAGATGTTTTCTACCTCTAGGTGATCTACCTGGCTTCATGTGGACTGCTGAAATCTGCTTGCACCACGACTACACAACACACACTCTATGCTGCCAAAAAAAAACCACCCGAAAATCTCTCTCAGCCTCCACCTGATAGTTCTTCCTATTTAGTGTGTGCAAAAAAGACTGACGAATCTTTACAGACATTTCCTGTGTCTTGCTCCTGAAATGTCAAATTGTGACAATTAAGCGATGTAAAACAGAGTTCAGGTTAAGCTAAGCCCTGGCACTAAAAAAGGGAAAGTCTCTTTGTCTTACCTTTTTCTCCCTTTGTTACAATGTTCTCTTTCTCATTCCATTCTCTGAAAACCAGTAGCCTAAAAACAGGGGGGAAAAAATGTTTTTTTCATATGACAGACAGAAAGATGGATTTAAACGTGAAAATGACAATTGTGTATAAAATTATAAGAGAAAGATAACTGGGGACTAAATGCACGCTGTGCATTAAAACATCATTAGATGCAGTACGTAACAACAAGCACTGCAGATACTGTGATATGCAAACCCTCTTCCAGAATCCTCTAACACTGTTAAATGTGTTGCTTTTTGAGCATTCCCTTCCTGGCTGGAATGCATAAAATTGATGACACAGTTACATCAGTCAAAGAAAGGACTTCTCATGCTTTTCATAACTAGGATAATGCATGTTCAAGGGCTTAATGTGAATGTGATTCTAAAAAAGTTCATGTTAAAAATGATCTATTATGAACAATTTTAACATGTCACTTCCACCCCACCACCCCCCCCCCCCAAAAAAAAAAAAAAGGCTTTGTTGAAAGCAATACCTAAGTGCTGATTTACCTAACTTTTCTGAACACTATGAACCTTTTCAGGTCTGCTTTCCTCAAATTTAGAAAGGTCCAGAGAGCAGTTTTCTCATTTTTATTCAATTGGTCAGGACTAAGGATACCTAAAAACAATTTAAAATGCCAAACAGTTTGCATCATTTTAACTTTTTTCCCTATGGAGCATTAGCATTAATTTCAATTAATTTAAAGATCAACAAAACTAAAATTGTATTTCAAAAAAAGACATTACAGCTAAAACTTTTGCACAACTAGAACTCTTGATCCTATGGTGTGTCAGGAGGCTTCCAGAATTTCCAGTTTCTCAGAGGCATTTCATCCCTTCCAAAGGCATTTTCACAGTATACTAAGGATTTAGATTACATCAATTTGAGAAAGACACATTATAAATTGTGAAAACAAAGCAAATCAACCTTTTTTATTTTTCTTATTTATAACAGTAGAGTAGAGAAAACCCTCGGAGACATGTTTAAGTCCAGGGACTATTAGAAACTGAGAGTAGTTGGTAAGTATGAAAGAGGAAAATGTTATGGCACCCTGGGTATTTGGGCTCACTCATTCTATCCTGATAACCCTGTAGGAGACCTAAGCTTTATCTCTCGCAACCCTTTCAATTTATTTCTTGTGGTAATGCACAGATGGTGGAGGCAAAACATGTGAGAGAAATGTTATAGGAACTTTTATTAATATTTGCAGTCCTTCCACAATCTTCATTCATGCATAGTAATGGGGAGAAGGTTTGATTTTGTTTATTTTCCAAATTTAGACAAAGTAGATTTTGCTTCTTAGGAACTAGTGCTGCAGAATAGTGAAAGGAATTTTGGAGAGCAATGCTAAATATTGTTTATGCTCTTGTTCTGATAACTAATAACAAAAGTACATTCCCAGTCAAAAAAACCCTGCTGCTATCAGTACCTACTAAGAAAATATCTAGTTAGCTGGTTTGATAGATGCAAAACAATGTACAAGTTCTATTACTGAAGTTTTTATTGAAGTTATTAAACTTCACATTCATTATATTAGTTTAACATTGATTAATGTTTTTACTGTCCACATTCATTCAATGACATAAAGAAGTAAAATAGTCGACCTAGGATTCTTTTTGAGGTAGAATGTCACATTTATTCATTGTACTTTTCATAAATGAATTCTTCATAATAAGAAGTACATTATCAAGATGTGAAGCAAACTGAGAAACTATATTTAAAAACATAGCTGCATTCACTTGACAAGAGTTTTTGAAAATGGATTATAAATGACTGACTTTAAGTACTACAGTTAATTTGAATTGAGTTCTTTTCCATGCTGACAATGTGGATAAATATTTTTAGTGATATTAAATAAAGTTAGTAAATAGATAATGGGTTTCTGTTGACTTGCAAGAAGTCAACCAGTCAGTTGAAAAATAACTTAATATTTTATTGAGTGTCCTTTACATCTTCTTTTATTTCAGAAATATATCTTTCAAGGGTAATTACCTTTTTCTTCTTTACTTATAAACTGTGAATACTCCATGAGATTTTTATAGTGTTATCAGTTCCTTTGTATATGTCTTGTTCAGTCTGTACTGATTTTGACAGATGTTCTTTTATATTGTTGGGATAAAATCAGTTAGTTCTTTTCTTTTCTTTTCTTTTCTTTTC
>NW_009604281.1:115822-154542 GCF_000690535.1 Cariama cristata | reverse complement strand
CCCACCCAACTTGGTGTCGTCTGCAAACTAACTGAGGGTGCACTTGACCCCCTCATCCAGATCATTGACACAGACATTAAACAGAACTGGCCCCAGTACTGAGTCCTGGGGAACCCCACTGGTGACTGGCCACCAACTGGATTTAACTCCATTCACCACCACTCTCTGGGCTCAGCCATCCAACCAGTTTTTCACCCAGCAAAGGGTATGCCTGGCCAAGCCACGAGCTACCAGTTTCTCCAGGAGAATGCTGTGGGAAATTGAGTCAAAGACTTTACTAAAATCTAGGTAGACAACATCCACAGCCTTTCCCTCATACACTAAACAGGTCACCATCCTCTGAGATCGCTCCATTGAAAGCACCAGAGAGATGCAAAGGATACATTTCTAGAGAGAATGGGAGGCTTGATAAGGGTAGGAGGACCTGCGTGACATAGAAGGAATCCTTCATCATTTTTACAACATGAGACTTGTTGATTTCTTAAGAATAGTATCTCCTGAGAAAGACTTGTCAGTAGCCAATTTTCTGCTTGGTAAAAAGAACAGGAAAAGTTTGAAATTGTCAAAATATCCCATTTGAATTATTTATAGAGGATTTTTTTTTGTTAAAAAGCAAGCTTTAATTCACACTTTAGACAACTCAAAGGAGAGAGTAAAAAACCATAAAAATCCAAATTATTTTTTTAAGTACACAGGAAAACACTTTCATTGATACGACCCAGTAAGATGAGGTTTCTTTCTTTTTCATACCCCCAAAATACTGAGTATTCTCCTTTCTTTTATCCCTAATGAGCCTGGAAAAACATTTGGTCTCATGAATTCTCACAGATCAGAAAATTCCTTGTCCTAGAAACCTAGAGATTAGAAGACAGACAGGCTGAGGATACTCTGTGAGAGCAGGCAGTGATAATTCTCGGTGTCAGAGTTATTTGTAACAAGGCAGTAGGTATGATAACAGTTGCATTTATTGGGCTTTCAGGCAGAGATAGATGTAGACAGATACAGGTAGTCATCACATTATTTTCCAACTTTTAAAAAAATTGCGTGTATTTTATACAGCTTACTTTACAAATAGCGCAGAGAAATTAAGGTTCATACCCTGAAGAATGGGGACATTCATTTCAAAACACACCAAACAGGAAATTTTACATAAAGTGGCTCCAAGAGTTCAACCTCAAAGCAGCCTTGAGTGTTTTTGTTTGCTTGTTTGCACGTATTATTGGAAGGGAGGTTTTCATCATCATCTTCTTTCTTAGGCTGGCAGTCACTGACAAAGCTTCACAGAAGGGTTTGTTAGAGGGGATTTGCCTCATGGGGATGCATGCTGGTAAGAAAAGAAGGGAATGAGTACATACAGGGTTGCAAAGCCCTAATCCCTCAATTCTAAAACAACAAAAAAAAAGACTTAAGTTATTTTTCTAGGACAGGGAGAGGAGAGAGGGCAGCAGGACATGGGGCACACTGCATAGGTGCTAACAGAGGATGCTGTTTAGGAGCCAGAAAGCTTTTTTATATTCTTCTGCTCCTCCCCCACTCTTTACTGGAGCAGATTTTCATACAACTGTTTTCTTGAACTATAAAATCCCATACTCTTCTTATCCCCAAGAACATTATTTAATCAACTCTTTACAGCAGCAAATGCATACATTCCTTCAGTATAATTCAAACAGACATTTTGTAATCCAAAACACACCAGAAATAACTCTGTCTGTTCCCTTGCATTCAGGACTCATCTTTTGTGTAATTATGAAGAAAAACTACTGGAAACAAATTGAAAAATGTAATAACCAGTTTGCTGTCTATGATTTACATGAAGGGTACCCTGACAGCACAACAGCATTACCAATTATCATGACCCAAATCAGATTCCCTTTGAGGCTGGTCTCTATCTCACTGCACCCAACTGTAACAGAGATATCTAAGAAAAATCACCTATCACTTGTCACTTCAGAGCAACTGCAGTCAGCATCCTAAGCTGGGCTACTGGTACCTCTCTGACAGCCTCCCAGCCTATACAAATTGTTAGTGAGCACCATGTTAATTCAGCCTGTCATCAGTTCTCCATTCTACTACTGTATTTCGAAAAGATGGAGTCCCTGCGATCTCTTAGAGGAAAACCCTACTCTGGGAAAACATCTCTCCAGGTAGATGTTATAAACTACTATTCAGTCTCCCTTCTAGATCTGCTGTAATTGAGAGTTGCTGTGGTGAGCGTGCGGGAACCTTCCTGGCTCCGGTAAAATTGAGCATCCGTACCAATGTGTGCACCTGAAAAGCGGCAGCAAAGGTTGGGCTGGCACAGGGATGCAATTCAAAACCACATCAGGCCTGTTGTCAGGGCAGGGGGAGCAGTGACTTCACACTTCAGCTCCCAGCTCTGACATTGTCTCTCCAGACCATTTGCTCCTCAGATTTCTTACTCCAGCGCATCCTCTCTGGAGTGCGGCAGAACACATCCTTTATCCACTGTCCCTCAACACACACACGTTAGGCTCAATTCTCAAGCTTTTATTTAGGAATACTGTTCACAGAAGACTTTCTTTTTAAAGAACAAAGGTTGCAAAACTGGGCCCAGGATATTTGTTTCTGATCTAGGGGACTGCTAAGCACACACAGCACTGCAAACATTTGCCAGCAGGCCATCGTGGACTCAGAGTATGCTCATGCCAAAGTGGCACAAAATTACCATTATTCTAGAAGAAGCCTTTTTTTTTTTTTTTCCCCAGGTTATTTCTCATCCATACATGTGTTCATATCTATGCAATGCAAAGTAACAGGATGACTAGCATTTGAGGAAAAATACACTATTTTCAGACCAGATACCAGCTGTCAAGTTAGATAGAGAATACTGCCTTAGAAATTTTACAGCCCAGTTCACAAAGATTTTATGTGTCTGTAATTCATGTTTTTGTGTGAAATTGTTGTTCGAATATGCCAGGCACAGTGTGCCCAATAAGTACATGCATAAAGACCAGTCAAGGATTGTCTTGGGTCACAGAATGGTCAAATGCATTCTAAAAGGAAGAAATACATGAAGTTAAAATGCCCCTTATTGCACTGGTAAAAAACTGTATGCAAATTCTTAAATGGAATTTAACCGAATTTCTCTCATTTATTAAAAAAACAAGGCACATACACATAAACATTTTTTTTTATTATTTCATTGAGTGCCCCAGGGAGAAATGAAATGGACAACTGACAGAAAAGTTAATCAGTTTTAAGACTCTTGGATTTTAGGACCACATCTTTTGTTTCTACTACATTGTCTCTGGGACTCTCCAGGTCAAAGATCCTCACCTTACGAGCTTCTCCACTAAGCCCCAAACAGAGTCTAAACTCTGTGGCAAATTATAGGAAACTTGTTTAAAATGATGCATAGTTATTTCTTAGTCAAACTGATGAAGAGGTACCTGACACAAAACCAAAAATGCCAACCTCAGAAAACCTCAGTGACTTTCCATTTTTTTTTGGTGAAAAGACATTCCCATTATAACATACAAGTATGAAACAGGCTCTGATCCAGGAAATTATATATTACTTCCGCTGACCTCCAAGGTTAGGTGAGACCTTGAATTCACATCACAAATAGATTGAACTTAATATCACAAAGACATTTTGAATGCGGTGGACAGGAAGTAAATTAGTAATAGAGTTTTTATGCTGAATGTGATCTTTTTACTATAACCATAGCATACACTCAGAGTTACAATAAAAATGCTGTACCAATCTATTTTTTTTATTTGCAACTGAATAATATTAATCTCGTCTGAAAAGCAATGGTTCTAACAAAACTGACTGTAGTGCAAGCAGTCAGCATTTTCATGTCTAGCAGTTCCCACAAGCACTGTACTTTGGAGACAGTCTTTGTAGAATAAGATCAAAAATTCAGAGATATCTTCTGAGTTCTGATAAAGGTAGGGCTAACAGATTTTGTGGGTGTTGATCACCTACCAGCTCAGCTTCACTGAAGATAAAACTGTGAACTTGCATTCAAGTAAACTTGAAACTGGCACCTCAAAAAGTCAGTCAACTTCTTAGGTATCAAGATGCCTATGTGCATTTTAATTTCAGTCCCTCCAGCAGGCAAATACTGGTTTACTAGATTTGTTCAAGACTCTGTGTCACTGCCATGGGCCAGCCTTTGTCCCCCAAGAACCTTGCTTTTGGCCCAATACCCTTGAACTTTCAGTCAGCTGCTCAGAAAAATCAACCTGCCGTGCAATCCTCAGTTATGTAATTAAGAAACATTAGCATGATTTAAAGAATATGTTATAATGGAAACATATTGCTGGGAAAAGAAAAGATGTGCTTTTTACTGTAATGTTAAGGATGTATTCCCATAATGACATCTTTTGCTTTTTGAAAGTTTATTTTTCATTTGAGTAGCTAAACAAGACAAAGCAATTTGCAATTTATTAACTTATTCTTGGTAGAGATAACTCAGCTCACACAGCCACAATGTGTAAATGGAGGCAGCCACATGCTCAAACCTGCTGAGCACTAAGAGTTGTGGGTCCAGTCCAGCAAAACACATTGTTTTACAGTGGAAGAGGAGGCCTACTGACTACTGGGAGAACATGCGTGCGTTTAAAGTGCTTCCCCGGAGAGCAGCCATAGTGCTTAGCATCTTACAGGAGTAGCATGCTCTTCTCTTCAGGAAGAGAATGACCGACAAAAGCTTCTTAATATGAATCTTAATATTAGCTGGGGTCAAATTGGAGCAGCCCCACTGATATGAACAGAGTTCTCCTGATTTTGTGTTTACCAGCTGAGGGACGAACTCATTGCATCAGCCCACTTGATGCTAAAAGTCTGCCCGTCTCTAAGCTCAGTTAATTGAATGCACAATACTCCATGCATTTTCTCTCTCCTTTTTCCTTTCTTCTTTTTTTTTTTCCTTTTTTTTTTTTTTTTTTTTGGCAAAATGCCCTTATTATTTTGTATCCTAAAGCATTAGAGGCTAATAAAGAGAGCAAATGGAGAAGATGGAAAAGGAGTTTGTTTGTACTTCACTCTCCATTGGCCCATTATGTTTAAACCCATTATGTAGTTTACCTGATGCTGTGTTCAGAGCAACTGAATGCTGTAGTTCTTTGTAATACCGACATTTTCTTAACACAATTTAAATTTAAACCCTTTATTAGTCCAGAGAAGGCTGAGCATGAAACAATAGTAGCTCTGGGAGAGTAATTATTTCTGTTCCATTGTCTGGGATGTTAGGGCTTTTGATTAGTTACACTATACAGTACTTAACAGCTAACCAGCCTCACCATGGTTAACAATACATAAGATTTTCCCTGTCCCAGCAGCACTCCAAGTACTCCTGAAACATTGGCTCTGTCTTTAATCTTGTTATTCACAAATACCTCTAATTTTCTGGTGTGTGTGTGTGAAAACTACTGTACTGCCAGCAGCACAGAACACCACGCGGCAGGCTCTGTTGGGAAGGGATCTCTGTAAAATGGATGCATGAAGCTGTGGGTTGTAAGCCATTAAGCTTTCTCAGTACGCTTCTAATGAGCTTATGATAGCCTCACAAAATGACTGTTTTTACTGCAGCCTAGTAAATTACAGTATGTACAAATTAAATCAGTGGGACCCAATGCAAGCTGTTCCTCATCAGGTTCAACACTTCTTTTAAGAAGTGAAAAATTATGACACACTAGAACAGCTATATGTTTCAGTCATGTCATTTGCTGGGAGTGTAGTGTACTTAGCTGATTTCTACAATTATCTGTATAACATTTCTCATTGTGTTCCGTAGAAACCAAATACTTCCTCTCTTGTGCTGTTCCTTCATGTTTCAACATTGGTGTTGTAATGCACGTGAATAATAAATTTGTCTCAGCTGTTAAAAGTTAAATGCCAACAAAATAGCTCTCTGAGGCCTTGATGCCTCTCCCATAGAGGCCAGTGGCAAAATCCCAACTGATTTTTTTTGATCACTTGTAACCTTCTGCGTTATATTAAAACCGCTTTTCATATATCACCTCCTTGGCAGTCACAGGGCACCATTAAAAATGCTCATAGATGTTATTTCTACATCTTCACATATTGCCTCAATTCTTTCTTCCACCAGTTTTATTTTGGTGTGACCTGAGTGGATTAGCTCCTGGTGTTCGTCACTCCAAGTGACACCACTATGAAAGAAACCTTTTGGGGAGTTGGTGTATATATTACATGAAAACACGTGTCTCTATTTCTTTGGCTTTCTCTCTACTTCTCTTTTAAAATTATGGCATCTGAACAATATTAATTACAGTTTGTTAAACAGTCTGAACTGTTTTAAAATTACTACTTAAGCACCACTGGAACTGGAATTGACTTGGCCCCGTTGAACGCAGCAAAGCCACTCCAATTTACCTCACCTGAAGACAGCTTTGTGTGTATTTTTAACTGAGCAGTCCATGGCATCAAGACGTAAATTCCTCAGAAAGCGTCTTAAGGTAAGTGGTGACATTAATACTCTATAAACATGACGTACGGTTAAGACTGTGCAGAAAGCATTCTGCAAGATGACTTTTACTACAGGGGCTTGAGACTGGGCAATAACCACCAGCCGTCCTGCAAGAGGTGGTTACAGTGCAGACAAGCTGGTGATTCAGGAAGGTTTTCCAAAGGGTGGTCCTCCTGGCATTTCCCAGGCCCTGGGGCTGGGTCTGTGTTTCAGCTCTGTCCCCAGGTACCCTGGGAAGCAGATTGGCTGCAGGGCTTCTTGCTGCTCCCCGCTTCTACACCAAGCTTCAACACCATTTAGAGAAGTGATCATCCCTTTGTACTCTGTGCTGGTGAGGCCGCACCTCGAATACTGTGTCCAGTTTTGGGCCCCTCACTGCAAGAAGGACATTGAGCTGCTGGAGCGTGTCCAGAGAAGAGCGACAAAGCTGGTGAAGGGCCTGGAGAAAAAGCCTTACGAGGAGCGGCTGAGGGAGCTGGGGTTGTTTAGTCTGGAGAAGAGGAGGCTGAGGGGAGACCTGATGGCCCTCTATAACAACCTGAAAGGAGGGTGTAGCCAGGTGGGGGTCGGTCTCTTCTCCCCAGTAACTAGCAATAGGACAAGAGGAAACGGTCTCAAGTTGCACCAGGGGAGGTTCAGGTTGGATATTAGGAAGAACTTCTTCACCATAAGAGTTGTTAGGCATTGGAACGGGTTCCCCAGGGAGATGGTGGAGTCATCATCCCTGGAGGTGTTCAAAAAACGTTTAGATGTGGCGCTTCAAGACGTGGTTTAGTGAGCATGGTGGCATTGGGTATATGGTTGGACTTGATGATCTTTGAGGTCTCTTCCAGCCATAATGATTCTATGATTCTATTCTATGATTCTGTGTTCTGTTTTCAGAGGGTTCTTCCATCCAGTCACTACTCGGCAATCCCAGTTCTGCTGCAGTTTGGCTGGATGGCTGCTATGGGCAGGGCAGAGGGAAAGTAGGTGAGTTTCTAACAGAAGCCTCATCATGAGGAAGTCCTCTGTGTGTGCGCCTGGATTCCTACTGAAGGTTATAAAAGTTTTACAGGTGTTGACGACCTTTTTTAATGACAGCATAAGGTGATGAAGTTGTGGAACAAGGGCAGCGTTAGCAACTTCAGGCATCTAACAGGCAGTAACAGATCCCTTTACCTACCTGAAGTCACAAAATTTCATCACTCATAAACGGAATAATGCTTTTTGCTTTCCAGTTTTCAGGTCTTCTGCTTCCCATTTTCAAGCTTTCCCTAAAATCTCCAGTTAGAACTCACCTTTAAAAAGCTGACGTATTCACACAGTCTTCCTATTCAAGCACCAAGAAAAACACCAAACATCACAAGTTACGCAAATTATCCTTAAATCTGTCTGAAATGAAAATCAAAATACATTGGAAAGAGAGAGCAAATAGACTGTGAATGCTTGATTAAAGCAATACTGGCTGCAATGAAAGGGAAAGATAAAATGAAAATGGTTGCTACATTGCCATGTCCTTGCAACACTCAAAATTAAAACATGCATGCCAAGCTGGAAACCTGTTAAGAAAACCATTTAATTCTGTAAACAAAACCCCCAAACTAATTCTAATAATATATAAAAACTAAATTAACTAGTGAAATGAAGATGAACTTCAGGTGATTTTATGAGCAGTTAGGAAAACTTGGCATAATATCACTTCCCCCTCCTATTGAAATGACAGCACTTTTGAACAACTGTATTGCAGATGGCAGCAGTATTTGGAGCAGCCTTCTGGCATCCACAGTACCAAGCCAGTAGCATACAGTAGGTTTGTTCATTTTTCATTTACATATTGGTCTGAATACAAGTAGCAATATTGGTGTATCGACTACTGCATGACTATTTTATGTATTTGTGCAAATACTCACACATGTACACTCACGTGCTGGAAAATCAGGTAGTTTCTTTCTTCATTTTGTTCATATACATGTCTGTCTCTCCACTACTGGGCTGTGCCTGCCATTAATTGACCTCTGAGAGATCATGTCCACTGCCAAATATAATAGGATGTTATGTAGTTATAAACAGATAATTCAGCCTGTCTGCCTGCCTCCTGCCTTTTCCTTCCTTTCTTTCTGCTTACCTTCTTTCCTTTCCTCCTTCCTTCCTTCCTTCTTTCCTTCCTCAGCTATGTTTTAAAACCTGGCATCATATACCATGCATATGTGAAACATCAGAGATGATTAGTAGAGACAGGAGATCGGAAAACCATGAAGCACGTTTGAAACCCTGATAGGAAGTGACTCTTCCTGGTTCTTGATTTATTGATGCTGACAACATTAGTTTTTCTCTCATTTTAAAAAAACTGAAAGTACCTTGGTGCTTGGAAAAATACTGAAGCCAAGTAAATAATGGAAAAAAAAAAAACCCTCTGTAGGACTGAATGTCCCTGCTCCTAAAAGAACCTGCATGTGTAGCTTAAAAAAAAAAAAAAAAAAAAGAAAAACAGAAAAAAGAAAAGGTTAAAAATGAAAGGCTTTCAGAGATGCTTCTTTACAAGCATCCAATATAATTTTCTGATGCTCACAAAGATCCAGCCCAGAAGCTATTTTGTTTCTTTAGAACCAGAGCCAGTATTATTCAACCTCTGTCAAGTCAAGGTCTGGGAATAACACCACCTTTTCAAAAGCTGTCTTCCAATAGCCATACACCAATAAACTGACTAATGAGGGCATTTGACTTTAAAGTGTCCGGAGAAGGTTGAACACATGAAGTAGTAATTTTAAAGGTGAAAGTTTCTTAGATATTTTCTTTTAAAGGCCATAAGATAATTGTCTTTTTTTTACTAGCCCTTTAAAAATCACTTGCAGATCTGTTTTAAGTCTTCTTAACACACAAAAAGATGTAACTAACGTGTCAGTGGGTTGTGAAAACCACCAAGAAATCAGAAGATTTCCATACCCTCAGTTTACTCTGGGAACCAACCGCATTCATGATAACAATAAAGAAAAATTATGTTATTTTAGTCTATAAAGAAGACTAAGAATGAAAGTTGTGGATTAAAGGATTAAAGAAAAAAATCAAATAAAATGGATACCCCAAGCTTTCACAATATTTAAGCCAAGTATATGATTTTTGAGCACTTAAACTTGTTCATAGACAGAAAAGCTCAGAAGCATGCATGTTTTCCAAGGGATTTGCTTTGGCTTCATGTTGATGACCACACATGCCTTCCCCCTGTTTCACCTCTGGTGGGCTTGGAGCCTCAGGCATGAAGGAGCTCCTGAGCACTGGAGTGCAGTGATTATTGCTGAATTTTTAGAGTCCTGACACTGTTTTGGCCTTGGTCAACTGAAGAGTCCCCCAAATACTTCTCAGGCACATCCTGGGAGTTAGGCGTGCTTAGGTCAGCTTGTGTGCACCTTGCCTTGGATAGCAAGAGATTTGCACAGTGTGGAGGTAAGCCTTTGAATAGGTAGGTCTTTGAACAGTGCAGAGGCAGCCAGCTGGCCTCCTTAAGAAAAAAGATTTGATTTAGGAGCACAGACAGACACTGTGAATAGCTGCCATGTATTCAGGCTTGAATGCACCACCAGTTCACCATCTCTTTGGACTTCATGCGTCTTATGGGTAGAATAACTGTAAGAGACATCATAGTGAAGTATATTGTCTGTCTAGGTTTCCATGATAGTCTCCATAAGGCATTTCGAATGATAGCAACCATTTCACCATTTTGTGTCCAGGTGTCTGATGAAATGTTCAGATATTTAGCATAGCGGAGGGACCTAGCTAAGGTCATGTTTACTCAAGCACATATATATTTTTTATGTAGTTATTGTGCTATAGACTGATTCTGCAGACAGCTACAGCAGCAAAGCTCTACAGCTCTCCTAGTTTTTCCAAAACATTTTCCCTAAAGGTGAAAGCCAAGAGAAATTTCTGGTGTGTTTTCTACCTTGTTGCTAAAGAATCCAGAAAAAATTCCACTGAAATCAGTGGCTGAATTCCAGTTGTCTCCACTGGGTCGATGATTTTGCACACACAGCCAAAGCTGCTGAGAGCGCCAGATTCTCAGCTGGTGTCCATTGACTTTCATGGAGATAGGCCAGGTCACATCGGCTGGGGATTTTGCCAGAGATGTTGACAAAAAAGTGCCGATGAAAAGAGTCAGCTATGCGAGGCTTATAGTTAACTTGGCACTTCTAAAAGGAGCCGAAGCAGCACTACAAGGGATATATTTACTGCAAAGTACAACAGGGAAAGTAAGTATATTCAGAAGATGAATGTTTCTAACCTTCTTGGAAACCATAATGATATGTTGGGCTGAGATTTCCCCATGTGGCAGCCATGGTGGGGATGACTTAGTTCTGTCCTAAAAGGTTGTGTTTAAATTGCCCCCTTCCTTTCTGCTCTAAGATTAATAACCGTAGCAGTCAAATGAAGCAAACCACACGCTGTTTGAGACAAGCAACACTCTCAACAGCACAGTAGACCAGTGATAAGAATTTCATGTCCCAAACTATGGCTTATAACTTCTTGTTGGCTGCTGGGGAGCAGGGCAGGGTCCTGGGGCTCCCTGGCTGCCTTTGTGCTGAGAGCTCCGGCCGCAGAGCTCCGGCGTACACCACTTCTCTGTGTTCAGCCTAACGAAGGAAGCCTTGACATGAAGTAAGACAAAACCCATGGATAAAATAGGTAACAGGTGGTCAGGTAAACGTGCAGGTGAACAGCTCCTGTAGGCTTGAATCAACTGCCTTCATCCCAACTCTGATTCCTCTTTGGTGTTTCCGGTAATATGAGTAGTGATGCTAACCCTTCAGCTCTTTTGTATCAGCTACTTACTCTTTTCCCTCTAAAATGACAGCTATACAAAACATATCAATGAATATGAGAAAAGATCTAATAGTCTGTAATGAATTATGTCCAGGGAAAAAAATCCTATATTTTTGAGAGAAAAAGACAATTTTACATTAGATGACAAAGTGGATAAAAAGTGCTGTAAGATCTCATATTAAATGTACGTATGAACCTGACTACAGTATAAAATTTTCCAAACCATAAGCATACACGTATCTTCTGATTTTGCACTGATCCTTTTCAAATGAAGACAAACTGAAAATTGCACAGGATAACATCAGTCATACTATAGAGCATGTAACAGCCTATGTGTTGGGAGTAGGAAAGGAACTTCTCTGAAAGTAAAAACTGACTGCGGCATAATTTCTGGAAGTTTCTAGAGAGACAGCTGGTACTGACAACTGTTGGAAACACAATACTGGAGAGAATGGATATTGGCATCATCCAATGTGGTATGCACCTTGGTCTTGAGAAGCTTAATGTAAAGAAAAAATATACGCTTGCACTGCTTTGTCTTTTACCGGTGAAATGGTGATTGTTAATAATCTAACCATTTCATCTACTCCTCTATTTATTACTGCATATTTAATGAAGCAGAAATCATTAAATTTATCCTTCAGTGCAAACAGAGAGGAGGGACTTGGAAGCACCATGTGATGTGATCCATGGGACTGGGCTGAGGTATTTACTCCCCTCTCCTTTACCACTCATTACATATCTGATGTTGCTTATGGATTAAGCGGAGTTCCTGCTATAAACAAAAAGTAGCTATATATAAATGTTATTGTGCCTGTGCTACAAATTACAGCTGGAGATAGGCTAGTCCTGTTAAAAGTACAAGTAGTGGTTTATCATGTTCAACTTTCAACAAAGAGCTAATAAAGCGAATATTAGTGCTAAGTCTATTTAAACTCTTCCTGCTCCCTTCATACCCTGTGTGCTATGATGTGCTATTTAGGCTTTAATGCAGGTCTTTCGCAGACATTTTCCACTTTGTGTCTGCTCTTCCCAAACTTGCATTAAAACCGCATCATTATGAACTGTATGACAATTCATGATACATAAAATCGGTCTGCTGCTTCTCCCCACCAGACAACCAAAGGAATTAGGACCCACAAGCATGTATTTGAAGTGTACCCTTGGATAATGGTTCAGGATCATTCTTGAACTCAGCATCCTGTAAATATTCAATATTTCTGAAAGTCTGTATTCGTCATTTTAGGCAGCCAAAATATAGATTCATGTGCTCGGTTTAAGGACATGTGTTTGGTTCAAGGTCACACCAGCAATTGGCTGTAGAATGTATCAGAAGTCAAAAAAGCAGTGAACTTGACTTTGTAGATTTTAATATGGGCTATATAGATTTTTAATTTTTTTTGTGTTTGTTCTCCAAAGATACTTGTATAAAGCTCCACAGAGGTTTGTGCAGATGAAATATTCTCTGTGTGTAACATTTTTGATGGATCCACTACCCCACCTAGTTCAGCTTGACCTTAGTTATAACCTTTCTGAATTGTGTTGTTGACATAATTTGAAAACCAATTAATATTTTAAAAAGTGAACAACAAATCTTATTGGAAGAGAATGTCACTCCCAAGAACCCATTGGTCTACAGTACTGTCAAATGCCTTTGGAAAATATGCTGTACTGAGTCCTCTTAGTTTGACAATAATCGTATAGCAGCGACCTTCAATCAAAGCTTAAAGAATAAACAGAAATGTCAGTCCTTTCTCTCTGATCTTTTTTTTTAATGATTATAGCAATAGGACAAGGGGTAACGGTTTTAAACTAAAGGAGAGTAGATTCAGACTAGATATAAGGAAGAAATATTTTAGGATGAGGGTGGTGAGGCACTGGCACAGGTTGCCCAGAGAGGTGGTAAATACCCCATCCCTGGAAACATTCAAGGACAGGTTGGACAGGGCTCTAAGCAACCTGATAGAGTTGAAGATGTCCCTGCTCATTGCAGGGGGGGTTGGACTGGATGACCCTTAAAAGTTTCAAACCATTCTACGATGCTATTTTATGATCATATTATTATTACTCATGAAGAATTTAACTTGTAAATACACTGTGAAATACCCAAGCCACCTGTAGTCCATGATACACATACTGCTTGTGAGCATTCTTAGCAATGCTTTGTAATTTCTGAGAATATGTAAGTAAAAATATGGGCTGATGTGAACTACTGAGATCATAAAATTATTACATATCGACAATCCTTCTTAGCTGCAATTAAATGCCATGCTACCAATCTCAAAAACCTCAGATTTTTAACTGCAAGAAAATGCTTTGTAATGGTCAAAGTATTAGGCTAAGAAGAAGGAATCACTAACTTTTCTGGATAGCTTTGAAGCCAACTTTCCTTTAGGAAAGTACTTAGCCCCTTTATAAGATATCCCCCATATCTGATCCCAATTTCATGTTGATTCCCCAGCAATGTAATTCCATTCACTTCAGTAGAAGGTTTCTTGATTTACATTAGCATAAATGAAAATACAATCAGGTTCCTCATTTTAAAGATGGAAATAATAGTTGTCAATCTCCCTTTGAGTAATGTAAGGATTAATTAGTACTACTCTGTGCTCATGAAGTGTTTTAAAAAAAACTTAGTAGTAACTATGATAAATATTATTCCTTTTGTGTTGAAAGTTCATGCTGACTTCCAAAAATGTTTCTAAGTTAGGTCAACCTAGCAGTAATTTGAGAAGGTGAAGGTCTACCTTCTTGATAAGGGAGATTTACAACCTTGTGGGATTTTCCAACCTTGAAATAATATTAATTATAATAACTCATTCCTTACATAATACTCATTCCTTCTTCCTCTTTAAGGAGTTAATAATAAATGTATTTTAAACATTTGAAATATATCTGATTAAGAAATAACCATATACCTTAAGTTAACCTCCTCTTCCTGAATTCAAAGGCAGTTCTTATTCCATTCTGGCAAAGTAGAGAGGCCTAAAATTGTGAATTATTCATGCCTGCGTCCATTATAAAGTCTCTTTAGAAAAGAGATAAAAGAGGTCTTATTGTAAATGACAATTAGATCTACCATCTATGTAATATCACAACATTATCAAGTGGTAGTAATCTTATAGAGGAAAAAGGCGGCTATTAACAATTTTTAAAAGAAACAGTTAAAATAGACACAGATGTTATTAATCAGTTTGTTAAGTTCCTTTAAAGAAAGAATTGTCCGTCTACATAACTTTGGAGCTAGGGTGAGTTGAGAACACAAAAACCTATTAGGATGGCACACAAAATACTGAAAACAAGGGCTTTTAGCATGAGGGGTCTTTCTAGAGGATTTTAAACTAGACTATCCCAATTTAACATAAATCTTCCATACTGCAAGCGAATATTAGAAGACATGAAAGACAAGACACAACAAACTTTGTGGTGTTTAAACAAGATTGCAAACAAGCCATAAAAACCTGCAGATTACCTGCTCAAAATGAAACGCAACCCAGTACGCATCATTCATCTGCCTGCTTTAATTAACTTTTTCCTGAGTTAAACCAATCAGAGAAGCAATATCCAACTGGGCATGAGGAACATGCAAGAAACAATGAATATTTTAATATAAAGCCTTGTAGGAGTCACGTAAACAGAAATCACAATTTTGCTTAAAGACTTTGGAAACTACAGGACATGTTTGTAAAAAATCCAGTTCCGGTATGTTCCATTTTATCAGCTTGTGCCCTGTTATGTCCCATACGTTTATGAAAGTCACTCTTTTCTTGCATAACCAAAATACACATCTGAAAGAAAGAAACTGAACCTTGATATTGTTTGGACCAATACAGAAAGTTGTATTCAACTGTCTGGCTTTTGTCCATCAAATTGTCAACTGATGATCAGACAGATGCTGTTTTTGCAAGTCTACCCTTATGAAATGGGCATCTCACATACCACTGCAGCTTTAGATTAGTAAGGATTTTGTGTATGTCTCATGAAGATTTGTATGCACAAACGGATCTCAAGCCAGGAGTTGTGCTCTGAGCTACGTCCCGCAAAGCTCCCCAGTTATGAGCCATTCATTGCATGTCGGTGAAGAGCTATAAAGTCAAAGGCTGAATCCTTTCCTAGCTGCTGTGTCACGGAAAGAAGCTAGAGCACATCTGTATAGTTTTGCTTGTTTCTCAACTGAGTGAAGCTAGAAAGCTGGACCTGGACTTCATAGCATTTAAACTGGTTTACATATCGATCATCTCATTCATGTTAAGTTCATATTTTTGTGACATTTTAGTTTAAAAGGTCCTGCAGATTTTTTATAGCTTTATTATCTAAGGTATATTTTAGACAAACTTATTTTGTATTTTGTAGATGTGTGTACAAAAATGTGATATTGATGCATAAACACACTTCATATATAAGTGAAATTGGTTCTCTCAAGCAACACATATATGTCTGTCATGAGTGGGATTGCAGTTGGATTGGGATGGATTTCTTTCATGTACACTGATAAGCTTGGGCACTAATGCAGCCTGAATATTTAAGAGAGTGCACAGACAATGAAAAGATGTGCAAAGCCAGTTCTTGTGTGATGTCTGAACCTTGACCCAGTTCATCCAAGAAACTCCTCCTCTGTTTGCATCCTGCCAATAAGAAACAAAGAAATAACTCCTCTAATACGGTATGGCATAATGAGGAAATCAAACATCATCCCCCGCACTGTAGGAAGAGATCTATAGGAGACAGACTCATGAAAGAAAGAATACAAATTCTGCCAACATTCAGAAAAGTGAATGTGGTTGATGACCCCTCTGAAGACAGACACAGGCTTTGCATTTTGTATTCCAATTTCATGGAGTATTTCTGTTACACAACTGATTTTTTTCCCCTCCAAATTTAAAAACAAATACATATGACAAAAATAAAACACTGTTATGTCTACATTTTATTATCTACACTTTTTTTCCCTAGGAAATGTTTAGCTCAAAAAACCCATTTTAATTACAAAATATTATCATAAAGCCTCATGAGGAAGGTAATTCACAAGTTGAACACTGTCGTTTTCTTTCATGGCCAAGGTCATCAGCTGGACTATATCTCCCGTGAGCCACTTTTTAAGGTTGTGAATGGAATAGTGTAGACATCAGAACTTGTGACTACAAGTTACCCACAGCCACTAAAATCAAGCACCTGAGATGCTGCAGTAGAGAGAAATTTTAAATCCTAGTCTCTCAGAGAGACAATTGTACGTCACCAGGGAGTTTATACTGTTAGAATATAGGTCTGCATACCTGTAACAGCAAACTACATGGATATTTTGAAAGCTGTCGACAGACCCTGTGATGTTCTGTATTGTACTGTTGCCAGGACTCTGCTTGTTGCTGGGAAGGCACTGACGTGATTAGGTAACTGCACGTTCTTCTTTCAGGATTGTCACATATGGATTTCATCATATAACAGAACAAATTGACCACTAGCTATGGCTGGTAGGACAGGTAAGACAGAGGACAAGCAATAGAGAACGGTAGATCTATGAAATAAGAAAACTTCAATAGAATATTGTGTTAAATCATAAAAAAAAGATATGTGTATCTTTAAGAATGGGCCATAAACCTCTTCCAAGTTGCTGAACGCAATTATTCATTATTGTTGTTATTATTATCACTTACCCCATCCTTAAGATGTTAAAATTTTATTACAGGGTAGTTCAATCTTTATTAGTAGGCATTTAATTAAGTTAATAGATTTATTGTACACATTGTTATTAATTGACCTGTGTCAGGTAGCTATAAGGAAAAGGCATATCTAACATACAGCTCTTTAGCTTTTAAATGTCAGCAATAGAATGATACGGCATTACAACACTTCACAATTTTCTTATTAACTTCTATACTGAACTCTACCCTAGCCCATAATTAAAACAGGAGTTACCCCTAATACACAAGAAAATTGAGTTGAATGGTATTATCAAAATGAGTAAGGACAAAAACTAAGAATAAGGAAAGAAAAAGAAGAAAAGCAAACAAATTAAAATAACATGATACACTGATTTATATGACATGTTAATCATCTATTATTTATCCTAAGTGCTTTTTGAATTCTCATCTAATTTCACTATAGCATCACAGATAGACTGTAGTCACCTTTTCCTGAACGTTAATAATTGATAAGCAATATTTAGCTTGCAAATAGGAAGCTGATGCATACTCTTTGGAAAGCCATGCATTGCGATGGCTTCTCCCCTTGGGTGAAATCTGCTCCATCTGCATAAAATCATTCTATAAAGCATCGAGGGCTTTGGGAAGCAGAATCCTTCCAACCAATATCTACAGTCCTCACAGCTGATCCTTACATTTTTTTCCTGGCTTACCTTCTTCGCAGCTTTCAACACCCACTTGTGGAGTCTTTTTTCTGTGCGCATTGCTGTTTTGGCTCATCCCTTTTGCTTCCAAGGCCCCAGACAGACACTGAACGCTGCGAAGGAGAGTGTGCTGGATGTTTACCCTAGGATAATTTTCACTACAAGTGCCTGTAAAAAAGGATGCCCATAGCACTGCCTGTTATTCTGGGAATCACACTGGAAATTTCTGATGAGGATTCTGGAGTATCTAATGAGGGGAACTTGGAGTCAACAAAAAGCTACGCAGATTCACTTCAGCTGAGAGTGCACCTGGGGAGATTAGGCAATGCACGGTGAATATTCACACTGTGTAGACGTGAGTGGTACATTTTATGCTTACATTTGCTTTACAAACTCACAGTTCCTTGATTGAACAACAAGGATGCAGTGCATTATAACTTCCATGTTTCTCATGAGAGAAATTTTCACATTTTTGACAAACTAGGTTTCATTAATTTTCACCTTTGCACTCAGAAGTGTTTTTGTTTTCTTTGTTATCATATTCTGGGTGTCAAGGAGAGTGTAATTGCAGAAATCTTTATAATAATTTACCATGGTTACCCGCTGCTAAAGTTCTAGATAATTATATAGCTAGTTCTGTCCTGGCTATAGTTCAACAACTATATGGACAAAAATCACTCCCAGGAATAAAATTTGTAATGCACCAAAACTTGCTGACTTCCCAGCTGAACTATAATGATTTACGCTACAGAATCCCATTTGTGGTACATGTATACGAGTAAATTTTTTTCCTTGAATTCCACTTCCTGTATACATGACAATGACTACTTAGCTTTCTAGTTTTGCTGTCTTCTTCTGTCTTTTAATTCATCTGAATTGTTGGTAAAAACATATACAGATTTTGTTTATACCTCTCAGTGAAGAACAAACTCTTGATTATAAATCTTTTTTTTTTTCTCTATGTGTGGATTTGCCTTTAGAGCTTTCCATGTTGCCTAAGTTTTACTTGAGTCATACATTTACTGATATTTAGTGGCATACTGACCATACATAGATTCTCTGGCAACTATATTAATACTATATATTTTTTGCAAAGAGGGGGAATGCTTTCCTAATTCTGAAGCATTTGCCTGAATTTGGGAAGCTTATTTTGATATTTTACTGATACCATTAGAATGCTTATCAATTAGTCTTTCATCACAGTGGCTCCTACTAAATAGTCAGTTAGCATATTTACTAATCATGTGTCCAAACCATTTGATTCAAAATATTCATTGTTGCCTCCAAACATGAAAATAACGTAATTTCCCAACACTTGAACTGCTATCATAATGGACCAAAATCAGCTTAATTTAGTTGTATAAGTATTCCCATACAAATAATTTTATCAGTAATGGCTGCAAATGAACCATGAAATTTAGCTGTTTTCTAGTCAAGTGTAATCTAGTGGAATAGCTCATGTAGCTTTAGATCTTGATGTAAAATTTTCTGATCCATTTTGTTAAGTTGATTCAGAATGTATGTGCCAACCCGCCAAAAGGATTTGGAGTTGATTCTTATTAATACAGATTAAAATTATGACAGGAAATGTCACCCAGCTCTGTGGAGACTAAGAAAGGCTGCCAGAGGACTTAAACACTTTCCTTTTCCCACACAGACTCCTAAAAAGTTTATCTGAGTTTTATAAAATAATCAATTTAGAAAGTTGAAAGGTAATGGTGAGAAAGAAGAGAGTATTCCAGGCCACAAAAAAATTCTAATGACTATTTCTGAGAAAACAGTTAATAAAAGTGGTTTGTTCTTCCTTTAAATTTTATGGGGCTTAGCAAGGGTGTACTTCATTGATCATGTATTTTTGGTCTCATTTATATATCAAAATACAATATCTGTTGTTTACAAGTTTCTATATTCCAGCAATTGCTACACATAATAACAACCAAAATACCATAATATTTACAATTTGATTATACAAATTTGATTAATTCTCATAAACAGATGGATGGTAGGGCAGGGGAAGCCAGAACTAGTCACTGTCAAAACGACAACACAGCTTGAATTAATTTCTTCAAGAGGTATTAACTTCAACTGCAATATTAAAAGAAGTTACTTTAACATTATTTTGATGATCTATCATGGGATGTTTTTTTATTAGTGTCATCATGGATTATTAACAGACCAACTCTGCATGAGGAAAACCAGCCCTCTGCATGCATTTATACATTTCTGATATTTTACACAAAACCTGTGTTAAAACAACTTTACCAAGGTTTTAAGTCGTGCCTCTTTACATTAGGAAATGCCACAGTTACAGTGGCCTGGACAGCCTCCGTTTGGTTCCTAGCATTATTATTTGTCTTCATGAACATATTCCATATTTTGTTCCATGACCAGCTACAATCTGAGCTTTCTACAAGACCCTTACCCCCTTCTGTACATAGGCTGGACAGTGCTAATTTATTGAGTAGGTATTCAATATTTGTTTATTTGTTTGCTTGTTTCTCACTTTTCACCGTAGGGCCCCAGGGTTAGCTACGTATATACTGAACAAACCAAGCGCTAAGAAATAATTATCCTTCCCTTGGGAGCATTACTATAGCAATCCTTCCTGTACCATTGGAATATCTCACAAATATGAATCTGCACTAAAGCCCTGTTCAGAAGAGAGAGGTTATGCAACAAGAAGTTTACAGATGGGAATTTGAGGTACACAAGGTTAAAGTCAACAGTTTGACTTAAATTTGGACTAATTTTTAAATGACCTGGTTTTCATAACGCTTAACAATGCGTAGAACCGTGCACAGCTGGTCACAGCTTCTGTCAACTTCATTCATGGGTGTGAGTATAACATAGATCTTGAAGCAAATATTTGCATTGCAGAGGTCAGATTTCTGGTATCCGCATGCAGCTCCTGAGATTTCAGAAAGACAGGTCTAAAAGGGAGGTTCTTACAGGGGGCAGATGATTCTAGTTTCATGGGAGGGTGGCTGAGCAAAAGAAAGAGGCATAACCCTCGTGGAAGGCCTCCAAATGGCAAGGAGAGCTCAGCTTACCAAGAGAGGGATCAACATGAAGATTGCCACAACAGGGTAACGTCAGCGAAAGCCAGAAATGGAACAGAGGCAAACTGACAACAAACGGTTCAGTACATATACTGCTAAAACCCAGACAAAAAGCATGAGATACATGAAAAAGAGAACCACAATCCCAACGCTGCAGCTGCTCAAGATGGAAAAGGAACAAACATGCATGTGTGTGTGTAGGAGGGCTTTCCACCAAGGAGGAGAGAGGCTACCACGTGACTTTAGGTGATCCAGACTCTCAAGACAGAAATTTCAGAAGAGTGCCAGGCAATTATGTTATTTCAATTTAATTTAAGCATTTTATATTGCAACAGATGGGTAGAGCTGTTCCATTTATTTATTTATATAGTACTGTGTTAAAAAGTTCATGCGGGGGATCAGGAAAGTGTTATGCTTACCTTGTCTTAGCTACTACACTTCGTGAAATATTCCTTCTTCCTGGAAAGCAGGAGAAAGAGAAAGATTATTCCTACAGCAGCCCAAATGAGCATCGTTGGTTCTGGAAAACTTTCTGGACTATAGAGCAGAGCAGGTAGTGGCAGAGAAATAAGAGACCCCCAAAATTGTCCCATCCAGTAAGGGAAGCCATGCCAAATTAGATCTTAGGAGTGTCAGGTAAGAGACTTTCCTGAAAAGACACAAGGAAGGTCTGTAGTGAGACAGACTGGAGTTTTCCTTGAACTAGAAAGATGCTGAAGGTTAGACTTACTACACAGTGTGGAAAAAAGGTATAAACATTGCAAAGACACAGTGGTTAGGAAGTTGATTTGTTTCCAAACATCTTGTTTAATGTGTCTCACCCAGTGCTTCTGAGGCTTCTCCTATTTAGTGAGCTATCTTGCTGTAGTTTGGTTTTTGTCATTCCTTAAATAAAACATTAGCTGGATGTTTTTTGGCATGTTTGCATGAAAAATGAGAAAAGGGGAAAGTGGTGTCACTCGGCCAAAGATGGTCACCTGGAGCCAGCCAAAATGTGATTCTCCCCAGCCTGATGTGAGAAATAGTAGGCTAGAAAACTCTGCTGAAATGCACGGTGAAGCTGTGGCAAATGCACCTTTCAAATAGGAAAGCCACAAAACAACAAATAGTTCAGTTTATCCTTCATGGTATCTGACACCCTGGAGGTCAGGTCATGGCTGCAGAGCAATGTGTATTGGGAATTTATTTTTTATTGAATGTCATATTCTAGTAGAGTAGTCTAACAGAGTTTAATATCATATAAGGAGACAGGCTAAGGAAAGGTAAAAAGGGTTATCTTTTAATAGATTTTATTAGGCACAATACAGATTCCCACACATCAAGCCAGTAACTGGTTATGCTCTTGCAGTATAAGAAGGGAAAACAAAGGAGAAGACAGTTGGGAACAACACAAAATTGTGATGACTCCTTGGTACCAGCAGGACGGCAAGCAAGCTAACACTAAAGAGGACAGGTGTTGGTCCTTTGGGTATTTGGGGACTTTAGATGGGATACAGCCAGACACAGAGAAATTGAGAACCAGTAAGGAAATACCAAGACCATGAAGGAGTCTAGTCTAGTCTAGCAATTGTTAGTAGAGGTTAACTATCTTAGCGGATGTGCATGCCTATTAGAAACTTACAAACACCAAACAATCAGGCATGGGGAAAGAGGGAATTCTAAGAATGGACTTTGGGAAAGGAGAGATAATCATAAGCAAGGCAACAATCCTGAAGTCTTAAGACTGGGCAGAACCAACCACAGCTATGTTGCAGTAAATCGAAGTGGACACTGGCTGATGTAGGCATTGAGAAGACTGTACTCGGGTGGGTTTTACTGAGCGTGTAAGTGGATCTGAAAGCTTGTCCTTCACTGCTCCAAGCCTGCATGCACAATTTGTCTGCAGGCAATCATAAGTCCTGTAAGCTAACAAATACTCCCCCAACAATAAATGAAATAATCTTTATTACAGTCAAAGCCTTTATTTGACTCTCCTACCACCTGAGTAGTTGTCAGTGCTGGGATCTTGCAGATAGGTGTCCCACTAGAGGAGAAAGCAGAACTGCAGGACTAGTGTTTGCTTGACATAGCTTGTTTGGTTTTAGTTATATGAAACAGTCATTAAACCAAGTACAACACCAGTATGACACAAGAAAGTGCTCCTTTCATTTCACAGCCCAATGCCGGGTCTCTAGAAAGCAAATTTTCTTCAAGAAGCAGCTCTATTTAGAGAACTGTCTGAAAAAATATTTTTTTTTTTTTTCCAAAAGCCCTTCTCAGAAATTACCTCAAACCCTGCCTCATTCCCCCAGCCCAACCCTCAAACCCCTGAACAATGCAGCGTTTTCTCAAAGTCAATATGCTATTCACAGACACAAAAAAGAGTTAGGTTACTCTGTATAATGATGCCATCCAGTAATGCTTGCTTGAAAAACATATTTCCAGCAGAGATAAAACTCCTAAAGAGACAATTTAATCACATATTTCAGACTGAACATACAATTTTTTTCTTACACACTGTCTTCTATTTCAAGTTTTTTTGAAGGCAGCAAACTGATTTAATCTGAAAGAGATTAATTAACATTTTGTAGAATTTCACAAATCTTGAGAAGAATCAGAAAAGATTCTCTGGTATTTGAATAGTTTATACCTCACTGCAAGCTTCAGTCTCCTTCTTACCAACAAACCTCTGAAAAAGTTCCATTCTTTTAGTGTTTATAGGATTTTAGTACTCAGGTTTGGAGCACTTGCTTATCTTGATTGCTAGGCTTTTGTGATTCTTGCCCCATATCAGTATTACCTGATTTGACTAACATAATCTTGATCTTGGAATCTCAACACTATTGTCAGGTCTCAGAGGGGCTCAGATTTGGTCCTTTAGATTATGTGATGAGACTTTTTTGTTATGCTCAAAAATCTAATTGAACAAGTTTTGAACAAAGAGCATCACATTGTTCAATTCTACATCTTCTGTACCAGTAAGAGTACAATGGCTTCTGTTTTCTAATTTTCCTGCTTTGTTCAACATAAAAAATCAACACTCTGTCTCAGTTCATAGATCTCTTTGTTTCAGCTTCCCTTTCTTCGGTGTTACTTATTCCTTCCTCTGTTGCATGCACACGTTTAGATAATTTATCCAATTTAGCATCCATTGCATCTCCCTTTCATTTAAGTCTCGCCCATGCTGTGAGGAATGACTGTCCAGGTCCATTTTATTTCTCTAAATATTGCTGCAATATCTGCAGGAGCTTCTTTTTCCCTAAAGTGCACTAAGACAGATGCTGTGTTTTCCATAACGTCTGTGAATTCTCCTGAGCAGCCTTCACTGGATTTCTGTGGACTACATGACACTCCTAAGCTGTTGTTGCTCTTAATGATCTGTTGCTGTACAGTCATCTTTTGCTCCTCTTTCTCCAATGCTGGTAAAAAGTTAAGACCCAGAGAGAAAGGACTAAAAATTCGAATATTTGACCAGTTTGCAATTGGCCTAAAGCAATGGGGAACAGGCTTATGAAAGTATTTTGGCATCTGCCTACGATGCAATTCACAGCCAAGCCTACAGGGGTAGCCTATTGACTTTGGTGGGCACCCAGCCCTTGAGAGGACATTAAAAATAGGACACGTTTTTCAGAAGCAAGGTGAATCAGTTATTTTTTTGTCAAGTCTCATTGAGCGGAAAGCAGTGTCCTGCTCATTCCTTTTGCCAGGCAGCCGAGCGCTGTATGCCATATTTACAGCTGACTGGATGAGGGGGCAGGGGGATGGCTCCTGAATTCCTTTGGAGACGCAGGTTGGGACAATGGCAAAGTCCAGATCAAATTTGCTAGTAATGCACATTTGGATTGGAATTTGCCATTTTAGTAGCCTTCCATTAAAGGACGCTTTGTGTATCATTATACCTAATATTGATACTGATAGAACAGCTAGCAATACCTTCTTTTACTTTATTTTAAGCTCGTAAAATCCAAACCAGAAAGAATCAAGCATTTTCATAATCAGGAATTTTTTCATCAGCAGCTTAAATACTTTAAAAGTATTTATCCCGGGCAATGGTAGTGATTGAATATTTTTGTCACTTTGTCTTTGAGAAGTTTCTGGCCCAATTCCCAGGGGGTCAGTTTCTACTTCAAATGTGATGTCTTTGCTGCAATTGCAGAAGAAAGTCAGAAGATGATTAAATATGCAGAGCTGCTGATAGTAATGGTAAAGGCTGAGTCTGCAAAAGCAAGGGAAATGTGAAATAGCAATATATGTCCTCAATCTGTTTTTATTACTGATGATTTGGGATTTTAGGGCATTTATCTACCACCTTTCAAGTACCAGATTCTCTTCAGGAAACATACATAATTTACTTTCTGTACTCATTTTTCATAAAATATTCCACTGTTTTTTTTTCTTGGACTTATGGCTTAACCTTGAACTGAGACTTCGGCAAAATAAGTAGATCATTATCAGGATTAAAAAAAACAAACGGTACACTGTGCTGGCGATACACATCTCAGGATGCCCATTCTAAGACTTCTGAAAAAGGCTTTGAATATATTAGATATTTATCCTGTGAAAGGAGGTCAATCTTTAGTGTCTTTCAAAAACTGACGTGCAAAGTGATTGGATACTGTTGTAAATTTTTGGTCATATGTGCATATGTGTATTTATCTGCTTGTATGAGTGTGCTATTGTAAAAGTTTTAATTTTCTCTAACTTCCCTGAATAATTAGCTGGAAAGCCTTCCCTTGTCACATACAGTAATATGGACTTACCAGGTAATTAAACATAGGGTGACATATTTAGTTATACAAAATATTGTCAAATAACATATCCACTGAGTTTCAATGTTTACTGTATGCCTAGGTATCTAATTAAATAGGTGATATATTTCATTAGAAAGATTCTTGAAACAGTTTGTTTCTTCTAAAACCTGGTCACTTTTAACACTTTTAAATTAAATCCTTATTTCAGTGACTATATTTAAAGTGTGACTCGAATTCCCTGTAGTTCACCTCAGAGGTTTTTTATTTTTACTCCTGGCTAATAAGAGGCATACCAGTCATACCAGTAAAACCCCAAGCAAGCTGCCCTGTATCATACTTCACACTTCATCAAGATTCTTCCCTGTGTAGTAATACTATTCATAGGGTTTTATATTTGTTTGTTTTGTTTCTATGGTTATTTTTCCACTTACCTTAGGAAGTGTGATTGGTTTTTCTCAGCTTCCAATTCCACTAGAACATTTTGAGTTGTCCAGAAAATCACTTAAAGCTCTTACTGGTCAAATAGAGCTCAGTGAACAGACACGTGATTTATCTACATCTGCCTGAATGAGGTGAAAACAGTCTTTCAAATACAGGGAGAAAAATACAGAAATGTTTCACCTCCTAAAACTTTTTTTTTTTTAAAACAGCTTGGTTATTTCCTTTATAAATGGCACACATCTAGCATTGTAGGCACCACAACTGTCCTTAAAAATATATTATCTTGCATCATTTTCTGGAAGATAGCTACATGGAAAATCTCAAATTTAAGAAGTAACGCAGTCTTTCTCACCCATCCCATGTCCAAATTCAAGCTACACTTTGCTAAGAAAAACCTGCAAAACCAGAGGGGTCTTACAGCACTGTAGGACTCTGACAAATAAGCAGCAATTTGAGTTCCAAGAGCACGAACTCGGCATGATGGTTGAGAAAATGCCTTTACAGTAGTGTCCCTTTCATAGCTTCACAGAGAGACTGGAAACTTGAATTATTCCAATCACCATAGCATAATCTCTGTCACACAAGGATCATGACAATTACTCAAGTAACAATGATGCATTAAGGATGTGAAGGACAAAACAACCGGATCTTGCCTCTTAGAATTTAACGAGGAATTCATATGCCTCGCAGGCAAGCTGGGATTTTCCTCTTTTATGTACCAACAAATAAGGACTATATCCATAGATAAAACATGGTGAAGGCTGTTCAGTCATAGTGAAGTGGTGGTCACTGTTTCACCCACCATCTCACAATTTTCCCAAGTGTTTAGTCATTAGCATACCTCCAGGCAGGCTTTTGACTGTGCCAACTCCTACTCCCCAAAAGGGTGTTTTGTGCGATGCCACAGGTCTGTGCTCTGCCTTGGTGCCTGTGCAGCCTTTTCGGATGAGGCTGCCCTGTTTGGGAAGGAAGACAACTAAGAATGAGGAAGCATGCTGTGCCACATCATGTGCCTGCAGAGCAAGGGAGCAGTCGTTGATCATGCTACTGAGCAACAGCTATGAAGTAACGTCTACCAAAGTTTTCTCTTGGTTTTGCCAAGAGTCACTTCTTTTCTCAGTGGGTTATTTTGCCCATTCCTTAATTGATAAGGAATCAAATCCTTATTAAAAAATTAATTAAAATCTTCCTGCCAAATAGAGATGACATATACTTTGAGACTGCCACCACATGGACAATCAGAAAGATACAGAGAAGTTAACCAGCTCCTCAGGAAGTACAGAGGATGCAGACAGAGAAGCTTCTTCCAGTCACAGCAGAGACATGCCCTCTGATTTCACTACCTACCAGCTTATCAAACCCATCTTATGCATGAGTACAATATGTTTCAGGTAGCTCACCTAAATCCTAATCCTCCACCCTTTTCACTCAGGGTGAAATAAATCTAGCTGTAGCATCCAGAAAATCTGAGGAAATGGTGGTAGAGGTGGTTACATTCAACACCACAGGTTCGAGAGCTGGATTCATCCCTCTGTCTCCTCTAGTGGCCTCCTCTATATCCTGAACACGTAAACAACAGCTGCAGGATGTTAAGAGCCACTAAAAGCTCAGTCCTGTGTTTCAGGTATTAAATTACTCAAGCCCATGGAGACTTATTTTTGTTCTGATTTTAGACATGTTGACTAAGTAAATCTCATGTTGACAAGAATGAGACCAAATTGGAAGCTAATTTGTTGCTGCCTGACGTCAAGAACAATATAACTTGGCCACTGATGCCACACAAAGAACTTTATTCCTAAATAAAGCGCTTTGATAAAAAGCCATCCTTCTCATGTAATTAGGAAATACAAAGGGCAAAGCGAGAATTTGAGTTTTAATAGTGAAAGATAATAAATCCTGTTTACAACTCTTACAACAAAAGGCTTACTATAACACAAAAAAAGATGGAGAATTCAGTTTCCGAAGTATTCTGACAGCATGTCATCTCAGAGCTATAAATAATGAATTGTTTCTATATGCTAAGGAAGTAAAAAAATGACAACATAGTTTGGCAATTTCAAACAATGTGCAAGCCTTTATCCTTCACTGAAAATGCATAATTAATAATACCACAAAGCATGATCTACTACCAGAACATATTTCAACTACAGAAAATCCCAGACTGGTGCCTTTAAAGAATTTTATTTCTTGGATTAAAATCATTAAACAGGTGATAGGCTGTCCTTGTCCTCAGCACAGGAGAGCACTTACATTTCCACCTGTCTGTAAGTGTGGAAATCATTCTTTCTGTGTAGAGCTGGATAACAGTTGGCACTACAGCCTATATGGAATATCTTAAGGAATACTAGAAGAAGTATGAGATCAGGTATTAATTGTGGAATATTTCAATTACCCAAGTATTGATTGGATCAATGCCTCATTAGGATGAGATGTAGACATAACAGTTTTGAATGTATTAAGTGGCTACTCCCAAGAAATATAAGTCTTGGAATCCAAGAAAACATGCTGTTCTGAATTTGGTCATCAGTAGTGCAGACAACATAGCTCAAAAAGTACTAGTACATAGCTTTTCTGTAACAGCAACTACAGCACAATTAGCTTTAACAGTGTAGGGTAGAGAGCAGGCTAAATAAATCCAGCATGCGGCTATGCAGTTTCAAGAAAGACTATGTAATAAAAAAAGATAAAATTAGTAAAAAACAAAACAAAACAAAACAAAACAAACCACCTCCAAAAAAAGCAAAACCCCAAAATCCAAAAAGGAACGTTCCAAAAAGCAAGATGCTTAAACAAGTCTGGAATCTGTAAAAAATAATGTAGTGGGAAAAGGGTAAAATGCATGCCACTGTTCAAAAAGAAAGAAAAGCAGCCCAAAAAAACTGCCATGGGATCAATGGGAAAGCTTAGAAGGCTACCACAGGGAAAAGCTTAGCATTTAGAAAATGGAAAGCTTGCCAAAATGAGGAGAATCCCATAAGAAAATGATAGGTTATACATAAGCAGGAAATTGAGAGGTCTAAAAATAATTTGAAGTATACCTCGCAAAGGATTTTCAAACTGATAACAAAAAGTTCTTTAAACACTTCAGACGCTGTGGAATTGGTGGGAATATTGATGACAGGTGTTTAAAAGCAGCACTCAGGGCTGACAAAGGCCACGGCAGCAAACTTCAGTGAATTGCCTGATGAAGGCAACCCCACTTTGGAAATACTTTTTGCAGCAGATAAGTCAGAGAAGGTAGATCCATTTGAAATAAATATAACTGCAGTACAAGACCAAATGGATAAGCTGGAAGTCAGTAAGTCATCCAGTCCAGGTAACAATCACCCAAGGCTGACCTCCATGTGAAACTGCAGAAATGCCACCATCAGAAGTGTTGTGACAATGCCAAGAAATTCCAGAAGGACTTCATGGGATAGGCTTCAATGTAGATAAAAACACCTAGGGAAAATTATCCAAACCGTTTCTACCACAATGCAGCACTCAGAACTGCAAATTGGGAAAGAGATCTCACAGTCATCACTGACAGGTTCCTGAAATCATTGGCTTAATGAGCAGGAGTGGCCAAAGGCGACAACAAAGTGTTTAGTATCATCCAGAAGGATCTTGAGAAGAAAGAAGATAATTTTGCTACTGCATAAAAATTTGATGAGCTCATATCTTGACTGTGAGGTGCACTTCTGGTTCTTGCATCTCAGGAAGGAAGCAGACTTTAAGAAAGTAGAGAAGGTGACAAATAAAATAACCAAAGGTGCAGAGCAGCTCCCCTTGCGTGCAGAGGCTAGGGCTCTTTAGTTTGAAGACAAGATGGAGGGATGTGAATGGGGTTTACAAAATCATCAAAGCAATGGATAAGCTGAATGTGGAACTGTTGTTCTTGAAGTCCTGTAACAGGAGAACAGGAGAAGGTGATTAAACTAGCAGAAGGTCTATTTAAAGCAGTTTATAAAAGAGCTTCCTTACACCGGAGGTGTGGAATTTACTACTAGAGAATGTTGTGGAAACAGAAAGTGTCAGCAGGATCAAGAGGGGATTAGGAAAAGTAATAGACAACAGCTTCAGGACTTGTTGGAGTATGCTGTGGCATGAGGACAGGGAGGAGGGAGCAATACTGTGCACCTATATTTCATTTCAACATGAAATCAAAATACTATCAAGGTCCACAGTCACATGCATATATGCACACCTGGGAACAAGAAAATGCTCCCAGCTTCCCTTCCCCACAGGGAGCTTAAGTAACTTTCTCTTAGATGTTCAAGAGCCTTGCAGCCGATTTAATCAAAAAATCTGTATGTGAACACATGAACGCTTGCTTAAATCAGTTATCCACCAGGGACTTTTAAGCTTGGGCCATGCCTATATTTTCTCTGTCTTGAGAAAGGAATAAAGATCATTCTGAAAGAAACTCTTTACCACAGTCATTTCTATACAAGTGACAGGCAGCATAATGTTAAGTATAAATATTATTGCATAGAGTACGTTTCCATTACTCTTGAGCAGTACTTTTACTGATCATTATTCATTCATTGACTAATAGCATTTCCAACATGCCAGCCATTGCACTGAGAGGACATTTTTAATAAACTTTCCATTCTGTCCCTATAAACAATTTTTTAAAGTTGTAATAAACCAAGAATTATGGTTACTTTGGTGTTTATAATGTGAAGCTCAGAATTTCCATAGATCTTTGATGGTGCCCAAAATAGAACCAAATTGTAATGCCCACAGGGCAGTCAGAGATCAATCAGCCCGTGACTCTGACAACTCTATGCCATATACTTATTTCATGTATCAAATTCCTTTCAAGTTCATCTAACACTAGCCTGTTACAAAACCATCCTTAACTCTGCCTTATTCCTTCATACAAAATGGGAAAGAAACTGCCTCTATACCCAGTACTATTCTCAAGACTTTTTCAGCCGAAACGCAGGTGTTTTGCTAGAGGTAAAATAAAGTCGAAGTGAAGCACAACCGAGAAGACCTGTGAGGCTGATGTTAACTTTGAGCTTGCAGTGATGTTTCTTCTCCCGTCAGATGCTACCCACATAATTAGCACTGTTGACTCTTTCTAGTGGAAGACTTTGGAATGAAGGGACAGAGCATGAACTTTGGAGAAGGATATTTATATATTCAACCTCATCAAAAGCCTCCTTGTTGCACAGTTGTTGGGTTGGGGTTTTTTTGCCTGAAGTGTTTATGTTCTTAGAATGATGACTTTCATACACTCTTTATGGTGATCAATGATGATGATAATTATTATTGTCTAACACACCTAGAGAGGACTGAGGGCTCCACTGTGTTCAGTGATGTTCAAACAAACACAATATAGTCCATGCCATCAAGAAATAGGTCATGTAAAGCAGGTGGATAAAATAATGTATGCCACACAAAGTTACCTAAAATAAAGAACGAAAATGGATAAGGACGTGCAGTAAGATCCAGTGTTTCTTACATATAATTACACCAATTGACAGAACAGAACTGGCTAGTAGAGGGTCTAGAATTTCCTTAACAGCAAGTTGGCATTCATGGATTTGTCAGTGGACATTCATGGACATGCAAGCGGAGCTTGCCTTGAATTTTGTGCATTGGAAAACCAATATAAGAAGTTACTTCAAAGTAAAGGCAAGCTCCAGCTGTCCTCTCTTTGCTGTTTACCCCAGGCTGCTACAGGTCTGCTGTAAATCATTCCAGTTTCAGCAGAGCATCTGTTAGTGTTATGATAATGCAAAGTGGCAAAAAAAGCCAGCTCCACTTTGTCTCACCTTCCAGACAGCAGCATATTTGGTGATGGCCATTTTCCATTTTGTTTGACTGATCTGGACTGAACTGTATGGTAACAGCGGCACACGTGTAAAGCAAGTTATACGCTGAGAAAGGCTATGCAGCAAAACCTAACTTTTTGCTATTCAGAGAGTGAATGTATGACAAGGAACTATAAGAAACACCACAGAAGACCCTGGTACATCTACTTTTGCTTCCTCCACAGTGCAAAACGCAGAAAACATTTTAAAATGTTTTTTTAGCCAAGCATACCAACAAATTTAATGCCTACTCACAGGGCATTAACAGTGGGCAATGCTGAGAGCTAAGCTAGAGCAAAGTGTACTCATACCTTAAGCATACTTCAGCAGGGACAACACATTGCCTGTAAACATGCAAACTTTGTTAAATTATGCATCCCTGTCAACTTCCTTACATATGTTTTAGGGAGACAGGGAGAACAACAGTAAAACGTCTAGCCCTCAGAATTGCACTGCTGCTTCTTCATCTACATGCTCACAAATGTATGCTGCTTGGGAGAGGGCTCGCTCTTTAAGGAATAACTTGAAGTGACATCTGTCAATACACTGTAGTTGATGACAGTGTTATGCTTTATTGCAATATGTCTCCATTATAACTTCACTTTCTCTAATCTATTTAGAAACAGAAGCCCACCTGAGAAAGAGGAATTTCCCTGTTGATTTTGATCTCATACATATGTTGGCTGTGCTCTGAGCCAGCAAACACGGCAGCTAGGTAAGCCTTTGTGCAGGTCGACTCCGCTTGGTCTCATGGGATGATTTAATTCACATATGGTACCAACAACTGTATGTGGTCTTTTGTCAAAACATGTCGATATATTTGATGGCCAAAACTGGGCCAATACAGTGGTGAGAATAAAACTGGTTTGGTTTGATGTAGTTTAAAGGCTAGATGTTTTTGCAACTTGCTCTTTGCTTTAGAACTATGGACAACAACAACAAACGTGGAATATAACCAGCAATATAATTGGCAATGTTCTAGAATAACTGATATTTCATAGTTATACTATTCTTTTTGTCTTCAGAAAAACTTTTTGTTCATATGTGATTGTTTGCTGGAACATCAGAAATGCCAGCTAAGAAAAATACTTTTCTGAACCTAATTTGTTTGGCATATACAGTAGTGCAAGCAGTCTGAAAAGTGCTTTCCTTCCCAGTGAACATTCATATTATAGCCTTGAGCAAACAGGGATAGTTTTCTTTTCAACTTCATTTTTGGCACAATGTCCTCACTTAACCAGACTGCACTAGGCTTGCAGGCTTATAAATCTTGATGACCTCTCTTAACTACACACAAGCTTATTGTACATGCATTTCAGAGACTGTGCCTAGTGCACTCCAAGAAGCTCATAATTAGAGTCATTTTCTGAGATCTTTTCTTCTATTATATCTGATAAATGAAAGATTAGGTATTTCGCACATTCCTGGGGAAGAAACTTTTTACTTTGAACTTAAAATCTTTAGAAAGTTCAGGAACAATGAAGAAAAAATAATAACAGCTAACCAAGATGAGGGAAAATAATTGAAATGCTAAACATCTGGTTTTGTCAGAAAATAGATATGTTACAACTAGAAACAACTTCAGATATCTTATGATAATTACTATAAAAATCTGAACAGAAAAGTCAGTGGAGTCAACTTTTCTGGGAACTTCAAACACACTTTGAAGAAAGTCTGTTTTCAGCCTTGATCTAAGCCGGAGGAAAATCTAGTAATTGAGTTTAAGATTAGAAATAAGCATTACATTCAAAAATGTTGAAATTGTCTCTCGGTGATGAAACTTGTTTGGTAATATAAAATGAGATTTTTTTGTTCTTTTAATACAGTATCTTCCTTCAACCTAGTCCATAATGATTATTGTTCAGTGTGTCCACACGGAATTGTTATATCATCACTCATGGTTTAGTAAAAATAAAAATCAAGGTAAAACAATGCCAGATTTCTAAAACAATGCCAGATTTCTTTCTTTTTTTTTTCTTTTTTTTTTTTTTTTTAAATGATAGGCAAGCAATAACATTTGTAGCTGATCAGAGATCCTTCCCCTCACCTGGTTCTGTTTCTCTTCTTTTTCTAGCAGGAAACACATGAGCTGTAGCCACCTTAACCGCTTCAAGTTGTATCATCTCACCAGCTCACACAAACAAAGAAGTTTCCTCATCACTCAGCTTTCTGTAGTATAAACTGTATTTTTTTTCCCTCAGAACTGCAGATGTAAAATCTTCCTTTTTGCTGGCATATAAAATTCCAGAACATGGAACTGACTTGTTGATATAAAACTGCTGATTGATATAAAATTTTGATCTAAAACTAGGATGAATTATCCATTTTACCAAATATATATCTATATCCTGACAAGGCCAACTGTGCATCAGCAATATGTGGAAGCAAGCAGAGTTAATGCATAGGTAATAAACCACTAACATTATGAAAACAAAAGCAGAAACAAAGTGAGATAAAATTTGAGAAGAAACACCCAACAAGATCCCACATCCTCGCTGAAGAGGAGAGCACCTGGGCAGTGATTTGTTTGATTTGGGAGTGCCACCAGGAAATTTAGTGGGGTGGGATGGATTCAAGAATGCACCCACACCACCCAGGAACACATAAGTGAAAACGTATTTACTCAGCAGGACAAGTATAGCAGATGGATGGTGACTTTCATCCTACAACACATACTACATGCTCACATAAACCAAGGCTTCAGCCCCTCTGCCCAATTTAGACCAGCACAGCAGGGACCCACAGGAGCAAAACTCTCTCCCCAACTGTTTGACATGCCAAGTCCGTGGCCTACTGTTTGGCTCGTACATGTCCCGAAGTCTTCTTGTCTCTAGTTTCCACATGGTCTTGGCTATCCATGTATGACATTCCCCCCACAAGGGACATTTTTAAATTGTTTTTTTCCTTCTAAATTAGATTGTTGTTGTAGACCACCAATGGCCTTTCTAATCATGTAGCCCTGCACTGACTTCTTTGACTTTCTCCAGACCTAAGGCCAACTAGCAGTTGCCACTATCTTTTCTCTCACCCTCTGGCTTCCTGCCCCAAATATGATACAAAAGCTGTGAACTCAGTAATAGTTGACAAATCAAAATCTTTGTACTCCTACTGTTTTTCCAACTCATCTAAACCAAATCCAGTCAACTGGAGCTGGGCAGGAGTAGTCAAGGTCACGTATCTGGGGTCACCATTTTCAGGGTAGGTTTTACCCCATGACAGAGCGATTCAGTGAGCAGGTGTAGTAGTGTATGGTCCTAAACCACTTAAGGCCGCCTATGTTTCCTACGTCTGTGTACTACATATGCATTTAGAAAAGACTGTCAGTGTCTGTCAGAGCCTCCAACCTCCACAGTCATCTTGAGATTTCATAACAAAATTATTTCTGTTGCAACTGGAATTAGCTCTACAGTGTGAGAGAACCTCTTGTACTGGAACTGGAGGGAAACTCTTCTTAAGGTGGTTTGGGCCTATGGAAATTGCATGTTGGCCATTTATTTGCTCAGCCCTTCAAAATGCTACTCGTAACGTACAAAGAGAGAAATGACACAGCAGGAAGTAACAACAACTAGTGACTCAGTTCAAAGTCGAGGTTTTTTTAGTATATTGCATTGAATTAACAACATTCTGCTAATGTTAGCATACTTTCCAATTCAGTCAGATACCTTCTGCATAGCAGTATCTTATTCTTAGAAAAGGAGAAGCATATGGCCATAGCAAGGTGCAAATTTACCACATTACAGATACTCCTTTCCTGTCTACCTGCAATATAGAAAACTAGTGGAATTTAGAAAGACTGAAGGCTTCTCAGAGATTTGTAGAGAATGAAGAAGACTGAGGGCAATCTCTGGTTTTAGTACTACTAATCTGTTATGCTTCTTTCTCCTTTCTTCTCCTCGAATTGCCAATATGGCAGATCTTCATAAAAAAATCCTTTCTGACAAGCTATGTGTATTACAAATATTTCTATGGACAAAGAAGCAAGCAACCAAGTGGAAAAAATAACACTATAAATGAATATTCAAAGTTTTATTTATGAAATGAAAATAATTTTCAACAATACACAAGATAAGTCATAACAGTTTTTTATAAAATCAGTTTACAAAATATTGATAAACTGGACCAGTGAGTTTCTTTATGTTTTAGACAATATTCTTTTGGCTCTGGTACTTCCAAAGAAACTGTCCCATAATCTGAAAGTAGCACCAAGTGATACTTAGAAGTAACAACAAAACCCAAAACATCCCTTCTTCTAGCACTTTCAGAGGTCTATATCTTCAAAAACTGTACATATCTAGTATACAGCATTAAAGTATTATAATAGGCGGCATTACTTTAAAAATAATTGCAATTAAGACTCATCCAGAGCTGATGCTGTGTGGAGTTGGCACTAATGAGAAACAAGGTAAAAGCCAGTGCCTGCTTTGCACAAGCAGGATGTTAGGGATTAAATGATGTTACACATAACATGAGAAAATATTTGACAATAAGGGTGCCAGTGAACAACTTCTGCTAAAACCTTAAAGGGCCTATTCACAGATGAATTGAAAATCTCAGCTCCTTACAAACACTTGTTTCTCTCCAGTTTATAAAACTTTTGAACATGAATGTCTCACAGCTGTCACAGTCATTTGGTTTGATTAATATATTCTCCTTCGGGACAGCGTATAAAGCATTGCAAACACAACACAGTGTTCAGCAACACAAGGAGCTCTTCACACAGACAAAATTTACTGTACCTTCTTATCGTCCTCATGAAGATGCAGAAATTGTCTTTTACTGCCCATGCTGTTATACACAATATACTATCACCTAGAAAATAATTTTGCGTACTTATATGCTAGTACAAAAGATAGTTTTTGTTGTTGTTTTTGCAAATTACTGAGGCCTGGTACCACTGTGACTCGAACTTTTCCACATCACTTTATAAATCATAACAAAGACCCCACTACTTTATGCTGGAGACTTTCCACAAGATCTGGACCTGCTGGAGCAAGTCCAGAGGAGGCCACAAAGATGGTCCGAGGGCTGGAGCTTCTCTGCTGTGAGGACAGGCTGAGAGAGTTGGGGTTGTTCAGCCTGGAGGAGAGAAGGCTCCGGGCAGACCTTAGAGCAGCCTTCCAGTACCTAAAGGGGCCGACAAGAAAGCTGGGGAGGGACTTTTTACAGGGGCAGGGAGTGACAGGACAAGGGCCAATGGCTTTAAACTCAAGAAGGTAGACTTAGGTTACATATTAGGAAGAAATTCTTCCCAGTGAGGGTGGTGAGGCAGTGGCAGAGGTTGCTCAGAGAAGTTGTGGATGCCCCATCCCTGGAAGTGCTCAAGGCCAGGTTGCGTGGGGCTTTGAGCAACCTGGTCTGGTGGAAGGTGTCCTTGTCCACAGCATGGGGTTTGGAACTACTGTGGTCTTTAAGGTCCCTTCCAACTCAAATCATTCTATGATTCTATGTTTCTATGATCTCAAAGCAAGTAGCATTAACCCTTCAGTTTGAAAACAAAAAGCCCCACATATGGATAAAAATGTTGCATGTGTGAGTTGCCTAGAAATTCCAGTAGTAGCCAAAAATATCTGAATGGGATGTTAAGAAACAGAGAACTCCATTTAGCACCTGCTAGTCATCAAGTCATTGGCAATAATAAACCACAGGTGTCATAAACTTGAGATGCACTGCAAGAAATACAGTAAAAATATCAGTTTAAATGTCTTTCATCTCTTTAAAGAAGAATGGTTCTTGGTATGAAAAGGGTAAAAAAATTGCTAGACTGCAACAAATTTCATCGCAGTCCAGTTGACTAGTCCGTAACGCAGTTAAGTGCAGGAAACACTGTCAGGGTCTCTTTTCTTGCACCGGTCTTCAAAAGACTGAAGAACCTCCCCAAAAGCACGTTCCAAAGGTGACCTCTGTGTGTCCTCTGACCCTCCTTGCTGTTCCTTAGTGCTCCAGCCACCCTTGTCCTACGTGTAGGAAAGCAAGCCCCCTTCCTAGAAAACTTAGAGTTTTGCTTTTCAAGGCAGTACTGATCAGTTTGGCCGATTGTTTTCTGTCTCAGCCCACATCACACTCATCTCTATGGAAGGAAAAGGAGACAGTCAACGAAGTAAAGTGCGTTGTCTGGGCATTCCCCTTCACATTCCTCCTCTGGTCCATTCAAGCTAGCTGTTCCAGACAAGTTTTGAAGTGCTTCACATGTGCAAAAACTATTCAGGATGAGATTGCAGCACAGTCTTATCTCTTTCTCAGTATTATCTCTTGACCTCAGCCCTTGCATTGTCTCCAACTTTGGAGCAGTCTAATTTTTTGACATTTTTGCATGATTTTTAGAGATATTTAGAATCTGTGTTTTCATTGCCTGTACACAAAAAGAACATTGGCCTTGCAATGGAGAAAATGGCAAAAAGGCAAGCTATTCATGAATTTGTCAGGGTTTTCTGGTCAGGATGCTATGTCTTGGGTGAACAGCCCTCTGTAAACCTTGTGCTCAGAAGATGGAAGATGAGGCACTTGCAAACAGAATGGACTTGGAGATTTTATAAATATAAAACATGCAGGATTTTTACTGTTTGGATGAGTGCTATTTTCAAAGGTTTAGTTCTATGGAAAAGAAACAAAATCTTTTGTGCAAATTTTCATGCATAGTAAGATTATTATAGGGTGCTGAATATATTAGGGCTCTGCGGAAGACAGCATTGGATTGATTTATTATTGATTGATTGGGCTAAACAAACATTAGAAAAATGAAGTAAAGATGTTATGTGAGATTTTGTGGTGCAATTGCCTCAGGTACACATATAGTAAAGGTATCTTAAATGGAATTTAAGATTAAATGTTTGCTATGAAACATGATCAAAGATAAAATAAGTAAATAATATGTATGTTCTATTATGCAAAATGAAGTGAAAACAAATTAAATTTCTATCTTTTGGCTCAATACTTTGCCATATGTTGTCTGAAACCTGTTGAGATTCAAGATTTGAGTGCTAGAAGACATATGAAGAGAACATGAATTCGCCAGAGACACTGACAAGAGAGTTTGGCCCTGCATTGCCGATCTACAGTATCTATCCCTCCCAAACTCTCCCTGAAACTATG